>NC_050487.2:24337500-24475000 GCF_012460135.2 Molothrus ater
TCTTGGCTGGAGTTGGGGGTTTTTTTTGGTTGATCAGATTGAAGAAAGACACGGACCTTAAAGCCCATCCAGCCCCACCCCTGCCATGGCAGGAACCTCCCACTGTCCCAGGCTGCTCCAGCCCCAGTGTCCAGCCTGGCCTTGGGCACTGCCAGGGATGCAGGGGCAGCCACAGCTGCTCTGGGCACCTGTGCCAGGGCCTGCCCACCCTGCCAGCCAGGAATTCCTTCCCAGTATTCCATCTAACCCTACTCCTTCCAGTTTGAAGCCATTCCCTGTGTTCTGTCAGTCCAGACTCTTGTAAATCCCAAATTGTAAACCACCCTTTTTTTACAGAAGGGATTTAATAACAGATTATCAAATCAAGATAAAGACCTCTAAGGGATTCAACCTGCAGGTGAGACAGCCCTGGAAGCAGCAAACAAGGTGGATTTTCCAACTGCTCTGAGAACTCTGCTCTTTATTGCATTTGGTGATTCCCAACACATTTCACAGGGCATCTTTAAAAAGGAGGAGCTTGAGGATCTCAATCCCAGCAGGATCTCCATCATTTCCATCCCACTATGATCTCCATCCCACCAGGATCTCCGTCCTCTCCACCCCACCATGACCCTCATCCCATCACAATCTCCATCCTTTCCATCCCACCAAGATCTCAATCCCACCAGGATCTCCATCCTCTCCACCCCACCAGGATCTCCATCCTCTCCACCCCACCAGGATCTCCATCCTCTCCACCCCACCAGGATCTCCATCCCATCACAATCTCCATCCTTTCCATCCCACCAAGATCTCAATCCCACCAGGATCTCCATCCTCTCCACCCCACCAGGATCTCCATCCTCTCCACCCCTCTGGCACTCCAAGGAGATCCTGGTGCCCAAGCTCCTCCAAATCCTTCCCAAGTGATTCCCAGAATGGGAAGCAACAAGAGAAAAGCAGCTCTGTCCAATGAGACACGCAATGTTTTTCACAGCACTATGGAACAGCAGGGATTATTTACATATTCCATGAAAAACCCTTCTCAGGATGGATGTGCCATTAACAGTGAATATTTTAATTTAATGGGATTTAATAATCACTTTACATCAACTATTTAATGTTCCACTGACTGCTGGTACCAACATGTGAGGCTCAACCAGCTTCTGACTTGTGACAAGATTTTATTTTTCCCAGTTTTGATCAACTGATGAGTTTTTAATGCTAAGCCTGGCTTGCCATCACTTGTGGGTTTAACATGTTTACTTAAACCAGAAATATTTTGCACCTCAATTATTATTTCCTACTGCAGCCCTGAATGGAATTTAAGTCGATCCATTATTCATAAAGCAAAGACAAGAGAAAACACAAAGCTGTGCACTTCTTTCAAAGCCTCCAAATGACTCAAACACACCATATTTATGCATGCAATATTTGATTGTGTCCCTGGCTCTTTTTTTTTTTTTTAACTTTTTTTTTTAATCACAAGTTTGTTGTTTTCAGATCAGGATATGCCAAAAATCCAACACCAAACAATTTTTGTTTATAATTAAGGCAATCATCAATCCAAGGATTGTAGTCCAGTTTATTTCATCTCGACATCAAAAAAAAGTAATTTAAAAAAATTAAAATTCCCTTGAAATGGGGAGATAAATGAAAATGTGAGTGCCTTCACATAATAACAGTAGCCTGACCCTCTGGGAAATGGTTGACTTTCTCAATTCAAGGTATTCAAAGCTCATTCAAAAGTGTTCATTTGGAATGCAGATATCAAAGATGATGCAAATGTTCAAGAGAAAATTAAAACTTACCAGATGTTCTAATCCAGCTTTGATGTTTGCAGAGTCCCTGTAAGAGAAGAACAAAAGTTCTAAATAGTTGCTAAACCCTTGTCTGCAACGATTTCTGTTTAACTCTGAAATGGCAAAGCTGGGTAATTTCTCCAGTGTGTCAAATTTTTAATTTTAACACACATATTTACCTGTAACACCTAAAAAACATTGATTATCCTAATGCTCAATGACAGAATTCAACCCTCAAATAGTACCCGCCCTGAAATTGCTACAAACAGTAGCAATGCCACGGGATACACATTTAAATTAACATTTTAATCTAATTATCCCACTAGCTACCCTGGAAAGAATCAGCCAGGCCAGGCCATGGAGCTGTTTATCAAATCCACGTTTGGTGCCTCCTGGTTCTGCCCTGCCACCACTACCACAATGAAATTCCCTGCCCCTTTCCAAGGGGATGGAGAGAAGGAGTTGTGAATAATTCCATGGCTCATGGCAGCCATGCTGGAGCTGGGCATCCAATCCCTGAAAGCTGCAAAAAGTGCAAAGGTGCACAGAGAAAATGGGAAGAATTTTACATAAAGGCAGCTGCAAAAAAAAAAAAAAAAAGGACCAAAGTATCTGAGTAAAAACTCTGAAAAGCAAAAATTCAGAGGGAAAATTTATCTTTAACATATCCTGCCATGGAAAAAAAAATATGAAATCCAATGGAAAACAAATTAAAAATTCCTGAAATCCCAACCCACCAGACAAGGAGATGGTTTCTGCTTCCATCAGCTCCAGGTTCTACCTAATTCCAACATCCCCTCTTGGAAGGTGGGTCATTCCCACAGCAAACAGAGAAACCAGCCCGTGAGGACTGCAGGGAACCAGTTTACACTACACTATTACTAATTACTAGTACTAAAATTGCTAATTATTTATCGTTTCCTAAAGCTTTTCCAAAAATCTGCTATGCAGTTTTTTCTATTTAAATGTCATTAATGAAGCGAGAGGGGGGAAAAAAAAATAAGTACTTTAGCTGTTTGACTTTGAAAAAATTTAATTTCTCAGTCCTAGAGGATTTATCCCAATTTTGGAGACAGGAGAAGGCTCCAGGGAGAGCTCAGAGCCCCTGGCAGGGCCTGAAGGGGCTCCAGGAGAGCTGCAGAGGGACTGGGGACAAGGATGGAGGGACAGGAGCCAGGGAATGGCTCCCAGTGCCAGAGGGCAGGGATGGGTGGGAGACTGGGAACTGGGAATTCCTGGCTGGGATGGGATTCCCAGAGCAGCTGGGGCTGCCCCTGCATCCCTGGCAGTGCCCAAGGCCAGGCTGGACACTGGGGCTGGAGCACCTGGGGCAGTGGGAGGTGTCCCTGCCCATGGCTGGGGTGGGATGGATGGGACTGATCTCCCTTCCCACCCAGAGCATTCCATGATCCCATGATCCCTTCTGGAGGCTCCACCTGGCCCTTGGAGGTGGCACTGCTCTGGGAGAGGACGCAGGGCAGGGCTGGAGGAGCTCCCAGGCCAGCCCCATCCCTGCCATCAATATCTGTGCACCTCCCTCAGCCTGTGCTGAAAGCAGCCCTAATTCAATTCCAGGCCTCAAAACTGATAAAAAAGGTCCTGAAGTGGAAAATGTGAGGAGATTATTGGCAAATGAATAAAGATTTGTATCGAACCAACACACGGGAGCGGAGCGGGGCTTGGTGGGGCTGTTTTTTAATCATGGCCTGTCTCAAACCTTCTGGGAACAGCGAGTTTCCCTTCCCCTCCTGCAGCACATCGATTCCTGAATTAGGCTGCAATATTAAATAATTAATATACTTGCCATGATTGATGTTTTGCATTAGTTGAATATTAGGTTATCAATCAAAATCCACTTGGTTTAATGTAATAATATTGAAAAAGTGTCACGGGCTGTTCAGCCAATTTGTAGTTGAGGCAGCCCAGACAGGAATATTGGTGTAGCACAAGGCCCTAACGCAGGAAATGCACTGCTGGAACATCCATAAGGAAAACATTATCAAACTAACCAGGACAAGGCTGAGCTTGTCCTAAATAAACCTTGGGGCACCTGTCACTTGCAATGAAAACCTCTCCCCAGCCTGAGGCTGCAGGGCATCAATCAGCCAGGCTATGGCAGGGTTTTATCTTTTAGTTAGCCAATAGATTATATTAGAGATCTTACACAATTATATTCTGCATCCCATTCTATAGTACATTAGATATACTATAAATTATATTACATAATTACCCTTATATTTATCTAATTATGTCTAATAATTATATATTTAAAATACATACTATAAATGATAACATAACATTTGTTGCATTTGTATAATTATGTGAAATAATCACATATTTAAATTATATTGTTTGTATCAAATTATACAAATAAGGCTCCAATTATTACTATATTTCAGATGTTGTTTTAGGCAAACCCATGGCCACAGCTCAGTCTCTCCCACACAGCCTTGAGTGCCTGCAGAATTTTAAACCATTCAACACCACAAATAAAAGCCAGGAGCAGCTTCATGCACATCCAACATTCCAATGCTCACAACATAAAAGAAACCATTAATTTGGTATCATTACCAGATAATTATGTTTTACTCCATTTTATACCCCAGACTTCCCAATAAATGTGCTTTCCATACCATCTCCAGTGCAGCACCTTCCTTTCTTTGGTTCATTAGGCAAGTTTGATTTTATTCCTGAGTTTTCCTTTTTCTACCAGAGAAGCTTTGGCAATTTTCCCCACTATAGTCAAGGATTTGCAGCAAAACACCACCTGACATGCATATATATATATAAAGTCATCCATTAAACCCAGGAAATATCATACTCAGGCTTATCCAAATGTTTCAGCAATGCCAGGGGAAGAAATTCCAGCTCCATCTGAATCCTGGTCATCAGGGACCTGTAGCAAGAAGCTGGGAATTCAATTAAGGAAGTTCCATCCCTGCCCATGGCAGGGGGGGGAACTGGAGGAATTTTAAGGTCCCTTCCAACACAAACCATTCTGGGATTCTCCAGGTTTTGCCAGGTTTGGGATAACTTAAACCCACAGTAACTAACTGAGGTGGTGTGAACTTCCTTTGCCAGTAACTTAAATGAAAAGTATTCCCTAGCACTTGCTGAAATAATGATTTTAACCTGGAACGTATTTATGTTCCTAAAAATACTCCCTGTATCAAACTAATCATTAATCAAGGGAGCTGAAAAACGTGCACTATCCTCAAAATACCCCATTCAGGTATTATAAAACAGCCTAAGATTTCACATATAATGTACTTTCCAGTGAATTTACAGCAGTTCCATCCAAGAACTGAAGGACTAACAGAGTTAATTAATACCCAATAATAGTCTTTGCCATAGATTTTGAGTGAGAAGCCATAGGCTGCAGGATAATCCTATGGGTTTTTTATACCCAACATGGACATTACAGGAAAACTCAGGTCAAAGGGACTTTTGGAAGGTGCAGAGTTCCTGAGAAAAGAATTAGATTTCCATGTGATCACACAACTTTATTTCTACCTCAGGATATCCCAAGATGAGACATTGCTGAACTTGTCATTTTTTGCTGCTCTTTCCAATTTTTTCCTGCACAACAAACTCATCAAGAAGAGCAAATGGTTTGGGAATCCCTGATAGGAAAAGCACCCATTATGTATTTTTTAAAGTGTGCAATGTTGTTTTGTTCTTACCAAGCACCAACTTCAAATGATCTGGAGCTGATCCTGGAGTGTGAAGACTCCAAACCTTGGTTGCCTTGGCCCCTGTGGATCCCTCCAATCGTCCAAACAATTTATCTCAGGAAAAAACAGTAGGAAGTTTGGCCAACTGCTAATAAATTTAAATGCAACAAAGACCCCAAGATGATCCTATGAAGGTCATTTAGCAAAAGCAGGAGGAAAAGCCAAAGTCAGCCCCCACACAAACACTCTGGAATAACGTGGAACTGCCAAGGAACTCCATGGAATATAATGCAAACCAAATTGAATCATGCTAAAACCAGGACTTTAAACAGGACACAAGGTGAAGCAATTTCCATAATATGTTATCCTAGAAAGAAGGAAAATCAGTACCCAAGAGACCTTATCAAATATTCAACAGGGGAAATATATAATAACCCTGGCTCAGAGAGTAAAATCCAAGATTTTATGCAATATCAACACTGAAACTAAACAGAGAGAGAAAACTCCAAAATACAGTGTTGATAAAAGCAGTATTTTCAAACAGACTCTACAAAAATATTGCACTTCTTTGCATGTATTTGTCAGGTAAACAAGAGACAAAACAACTACCCAAAATCTCCTGGCTTTGCTTTACAGAGACTTCAAGTCAGGTATGAAAATCCCATAAATCACAAGAAATAAAACAACCACCCAAAATCTCCTGGGTTTGTTTCAGGCTGGGTATGGAAATCCCATAAATGACCAAAGCTGATTCCTCTGTCCTGGCTGCCCTAAAGCCATTCCTCAACTCAATTTGGTCACTCCAAGGACATCACAAGGTGCAAATCATTGGAGTTTTCCTACTTGGAGTGGGTTTGCTTGGTTTTCCCCTGGTTTTGGATGGTTTTGGTTTGGCTGGCTCTCCCCTGGTTTTGGCTGGATTTTTCCCTGGTTTTGGCTGGATTTGGTTTGGTTGGTTCTCCCCTGGATTTGGTTTGGTTGGTTCTCCCCTGGCTTTGGCTGGGCTGGCTCTTCCCTGGTTTTGGCTGGATTCTTCCCTGGTTTTGGATGGTTTTGGTTTGGCTGGCTCTCCCCTGGTTTTGGCTGGATTCTTCCCTGGTTCTGGCTGGCTGGGTGGCATTTCTCCTGCTGTTCCCTTCACCAGGAATGAGATCTTGTTCCTCCCTGTCTGCATTCCCAGCAAACACAGGCAATTAAACATCAGGCTCTGGAATGCCACCGTCTCTGTTAACCAGCCTTAAATAAATTAGACAACTTTGGCCTGGTTTACCTTCTCTGTAATATTATTTAGTAGATATTCAATTAAAACACATCCTGTAGGTGAAAGTGTAGGGAAACATTTCCATAATGGACATCAGTGGCAGTCGGAAGTGCTGCTAATTAGCCCCAAAGAACAAACCAGATTACAGAAGGAGCAGCGAGCCCGGCACTGGAAATGCCCACAAGGCTGGGCTGAATATTAAACAAAGCCCAGCAAGTTCCAGTCTTGGGAAGCACATCTATGGGAAAAACTCTCTGGACTGGTAGAGACTGTTACAGGTTAATGAGGAACATAGAGGCAGAGCACAATAATTATCATACCCAACACCTCCCCATCTGGGTTGGGATGGCTGCAGAATATAAACACAGCACTGAGGCTGCCACTAATTACTCGTGTGCTGCCATTAGCAGAAATATTGGGAACTCTGTGAGCTTCTCCTCTGCTCCTGGTACTGAGGAGTATTAAATGCAAGTGTAAGTCAGGGAGGAAATTTAAATGTTCTAAGCACTAAAACAATTTGAGTACAATCAATTTTCCATTTGCTGAAAGCTTCTAAATCCCCCTCATTTACCCAATTACTACTGTACTTAACCTAATGAAATTTTATTCTGCGGGAACAATACTATTCTTAAACAAATTCTTGAAAAAATATAAGATTAAAAACTTCGAGACAAAGAATAAACTCCTAGAGAAAAGATGCAAATAAAATTACTATCATAATCTTTTGTTTTTTATTTGCAAGTAGAAGAGTGAAGAGAAACAAAAGCATGGAACATAGCATCTGTCATATCAGAATATAAAAAGATGATCCTGGCACCAAATGAAAAAGCTCTAATTCATTTGCAAATCAAGCCTGCCAGTTCTATTTCAAGCTGGCGGTAACTGTCAAGAGTTAACAAGATAATCACTTTCAATCCTGCCTTCAATGGTACATTACACTGTTATTCCATTCAATAAGGCCCTTCTTTGGGGCACTGGATGAATGGTTTTCATTTCCAACTCACACAAAAAGTTGCAGAAAAAAAAAAAATCCATGGAGCTTAAGAAAGAAATCCCTTTATGGGCATTTATCTGCCGGCACTTGCTTTTAGGCAAAATGAGATATTTGGATACATTGGTGTCCATTCACTTCCTCTATTCCTTCAGGCCCTCAGTCTGGTGATAAAAAAAAAAATCCCACAAGGAAACCTCAAGCCTGTTTAGTTTGGGGTTGGTTTTTTTTAAACTCTCTATGCACATTAAGCAAGTTCTGCAATAATCTTTGGTAAACGCTTCACACCACACTGAAACTACATCGGGTTTGAACAGCTCCATCTTTGTCTAAATTCATTATAAACTGCTCAAAAAATACTAAATGTTCATGAAAATTGTGCTTAGGGAAACATTTGCCAGTTGCTCATTAAATATTCAGCAAAAATAAAGTTACCAATTAAAGGCTCTCTGCCTAAGAAACACAGCAACCTCCAATTTATCTGAATTAATTATATGTAATTCTTTTCTAAGACTCTGTGCCATGAATTCTTCCCAAGAGGAGAAAATCTGAGAAGTTTATTAAGTATTTTAAACTTATTTGCTGGCACCCAACTTTCTACTAAGACCTGTGAATAAAACTCTTCAAGCTTTTGCTCACTGCTCAAAATTCACATTACAAACCACAGCCTGAGCTCCCTTGCACAGATCCCATTCTATTACTGCATATTCATATTTAAAGGATGGGATTTATGATCTTAGAGATTTTTTCTAACCTCAAGGATTCTACAAAGCAATTTAAAGCTTCTATACTGACTTTAGAAACAAATTATTCTCTTTTTTTTCTCCAATGTTTTCCTTCTTTCTTTAATCCCCACAGATCTCAGTTCAGAGAACAAAGCTAAATTTGTATTTAATATCTGAACAGAGCTCAGCTTATCCAACCTATAACCAATACAGAGCTACACATACTTTTAATTTATTTTATTGATCAGCAAAAATCCCTTTCTTCAAACCCAGGGACCCACCTCACCCACCACTTCTTATTCTATCTGCACAACTCAGATTTTTAATTGTTTTTCTAACCCATCACTAAAGTCAGACAACTTCTTCCCCACCCTTCTCATGCAAATGTTCCTTTCTATTCAGGCTTTCTTTTATGGAAAATCCAAACACCACAAGTTACAGTTTCATTTTTGTTCTTTGCACTTCACAAGTTCTTCAAAGCTTCTAAACACAAAGATGTTCTTGTAATTAAAAAAATACTTCAACAAACCCAAAGCCCAAATGCCTCTATCTATGAGGTATTAGGATACAGCTGGTTTTGTTGCCCTGCTGCCCCATAGTTCAAAATAAAAATTATTGAAATAAAAATTAATTTAAAATTCACACAATTTTGAAGGACTTTGAAAGAGCACAAGATGTTGCCCTTAGAATAGGAATTAAGAGGAAGTGACAGATTTCAAACAGCAGGTCGGAAAGAAGATTAATAAAGCAAGAAAAAGGAAGGAAGATTAATAAAGTTAAAAAAACCCAGAAGTTTGGGATGTGCTCTCTAGGCAGCAGCAGGATGGCACCAACACTGCTGAAAAACAAACAACTGATTAAAAAATATGAACCAACAACCAACTGATCTCCACAGCTCAGGGAAGCACCAGGACCACCCAGCAATCCTTGGAGGCGCAGCTTTTACAACCAAAGACTCAAAAAACATTTCCAACGTCCCTGAAGAGGAGTGCAGCCCTTTGGGAGCCATGGGCAAGTTCAGCCCCACAAATTCCCACCTGGCTGGAATTCCAGCCCTTGGGACTGCATCTGGCCCATTTCAGCAGCCTGAAGCCTCGTGGGGGTTTAGGCATCCCTGTGTGGAGGGATAAAAACCCAGTTTGGAAATGCTGCTGCAGTGCTGCTCTGAGCTGAGCTGGTGACTTTGGTTTGATTCCTCTCCCTCCTTCCACCCAGGCTGATCTCAGAATATTCTCAGAATGTCTCAGATATGTCTCACAGGCCCAGCTTTTCATTCCTACACAAGACAGGATTTTCCTATTCCTGAACACAGCAAATCCACCTGATCTGGGAACACTTCATCTCCTCATCTACCTCAGCTTTTTTGGTCAGAAGAGGTTTGAGTTTCAGGCTTTCCTCCACAATTAACTTTTTTTTTTTAATCTCACCTTGATGTAGCCCTAAGGAAAACCTTTGGAAGCCTCTTGGTCTCTCCAAGATGGCAATTCCAAGCAGCCCAGTCTAACTTCCAGTAAGGAAGGAAGTTGTATCTTCCAACAACTGGGCTGTGTTGCAAGACAAATTTATAAAATTTTAAAAGGGAGAGCTGAAGTCAAGCTTGAGGGGGAATTCCTCAAGTTCCTTGGCCACAAATGAAGAGGAAGAAATAATATTTCATCAAAATGAAATTAAAACAGAAACTGATTGCAAGTCTCAAACACATCTGACCAAACCCAAGCCTAACAGACAAAAATAACCTGGAAATGCTTTGAAAGCATGAGGGGAAAAAATCTAATCAAATTAAAACCAGCTACTTGGAGCTCATGAAGGAGAGGAGATGGACAGGGATCACCAAAGTTCTCACCTTGGTTTTTCCAGGATTCAGCCCAAAACAAGGGGGGGGCACCTTTGGGGCAGGGCTGAAAACACAGACACAGGCTGGAGTCTGATGTGCACCACAGCGGGGTGAGAACAAGGAAAGATCTGCAAGTTCCCTAAACCACAGTTTGTGTTTTGGGCAGAAAATTTGACAGCCTAAAAAAGCCCCAAAAGCCCCAAGCAAAGCTGCCTGAGCTCTCCATGCTCCTTGAGTTGCACCAGAACCTCCTTCAGGCTTCCCATTTCGCCAATTGCTAAACCTAAAATTCTTACACTCCACGCTGGCCTCACTCATTTCACTCTCTTGCTCTCAGAAATTTGCTTTTAACCTCTTGCTGCCATGAAAAACCAACACCATCTGTTTGCTTTGGCTCTTCTCATTCCCAGAGAAAGTGTCCAGTGGAAACAGAGCAGGAGTGGCTTTGCAGGGTGGAACAAACTCCCAGCAAAGTGCCAGCCAACCTCTAGACCAGGAATCCCAAAATCCCAGAAAGGTTTGGGTTGGAAGGGACCTTAAGCCCATCCCATTCCAGCTCCCCAGGGACACCTTCCCCCAGAATCTCCCAAAAGCATTTTGTGTTCTGGCATTTCTTCAATGAAATCAAAATAATTAGTGCTGCACATTATTGACTTACCACCAAAATGAGACCAAAAAAAGACAAAAATATAAGACATGCCTCATTCTACAGCCAAGATTTCCCTCAAAGGTTGTTTTTTTAGTATAGAGAGAAGAGACTCCTGAAGGAATTGAGCACCATAAATAAGGCAGGCTCCAAGGAAACTTGGATCTTGAGGAATTTGGAGGTTGATGGTTAAAACCAGCACCTCCTGTTGTACCTGCCAATCTTGGGAGGTAAAGTGAAATATTCTATTTAAAATAAAAAGACCAAGTAAGTGGCCAGATCCTCCCAGGGCAGCACTTCCCAGAGGATTCCCAGCCCATACAAAAGACCTGGCACTGTGGATGATCCAGGTGACACTGGTGGGAAGAATCCCAAATGTGCCAAGGACCAGGGGAATACCCCCAAACACCTCGAGGTCCAGACCCACCCAGACCTGTATCCAGATTTTTGTGTCATGCGTCCCCTCCAGCATCCCCCAGCTGTGCTCAGGAGGGACCTCCTGCAACCACTGAGGTTGGAAAAGACCTCCAAGACCATCAAGTCCAGCCTTTGACCAAATCCTGCAATTAAATCAGGTTATGAAATGTAAGATCCAATTTTTTGACCATTCCAGGGCTGCCCTGCCAGGAAATTCCAACCCATGTCCAACCTGAACCTCCCCTGGCTCTCACTAAGGCTGGAAAACATCCCCAAAAATCACTGAGCCAACCATTCCTGAGCCACTGCAGACTGATGCTGCAAGACAGGCCCAAAGTGGTGCTGCTTTACTTTAAAATGCTTATTTTTACCTCAAATTTCAAGGTTAATTATATGTAATCCTGGTGACCTCAGCCAGCCCAGAGTCAGCTGAGCTCATGGGTGAATTGAGCTTTTATAATTTCTAAAAAGAGGAGCAGCCAAAAACCCTTTTGTCAACTGAAAATTCTGCCTCTCTATGATGCTCCCAGGATTAAAGATTTTCCCTACTGCAACACTCCTCAGATTTGTCTTATTTCCCTCTCTTCAAGAAATGCATCCAGACGGTCTCACCAATGTCAATCTGAACAAACTGCATTTTTTGCTAACTGCTGGTGGAAGAAGAATGTGGTAGAGACCATTGCAATACTTGTGGCTGACAGAGATGAAGAGAAAATAAAAATTTAATGGATAAACTGATAATTTAGAATGAACATGCAAAATGAGGGACTGATCTCCACAAGCAGCACCTTGATATTCCTGGGGAAGAAAAACCCTCAAGTATTGGCTTTTCCCCCATTTTCAGTTTGGGCTGAAAGCTGCAATTTCAATAAACAAAATTATTGTGTCCTGCAAAGAAGTGCCACAAAGGGGGGTCCCCAGAAGGTGGAACTGGAACTGTTCCAGGCAGTCAAACACATCCACGGGATCAGCACAAAGCTCAGGACTTCCACACAAAGGCAGCACAGGATAAGCCACTGCTTAACTTCCTGTCCAAGCAAGATGTTGCAAAGTTACATCAACATTTTTTGATAATTCTCAGGCCCTTCAAACAGGTAGGATGGTCCAGCAACATAAATAAATAATATATAAAAATATAGATATTTAAAAAATCCGCTTCCTCTGGTTATCGTGGCTTCAGCCAGCCAGCTCAGCATTTGGGTGAACAACTTTTACAGTTAATTTTTTTACTGTAAATTTCACAAAAAATTTACAAAAGTAAATTTTTTTTGTGAGTTAAATTTTACAAATTTTACTCACCCAGTACCAAAAGCAGAGAATGGAAGAAACTGGAAGAACCAAGTGAAGAAATTAAAAAAACTTTAGTTTAAAATAATAATAATTAATTATTAATCAATAATAACAAATTATTATTCTTAAATAGTAATAATAAATAATAATTTTGAAAACTTTGTACCTATATACAAGAAGATAAACAGCTTAGTTGTCTCTAGATGTATTTTTTTGCCCAGCAGCAGAAATCCAGCACAGCCAACAGCTGGAGTGAACAATGTTCAAACTGCAGGTGAAATGGGGGAAATCATTTCAGCTCTGGGGTAAAATTTGCAAACTCTGCTTCATGTCTGGGATTCAAGGTGGGCTCTTCCTTGCAAATCTGTAATGACAGAAGCTGCACAAACCAATGGTAGGAATGGCAGGAAATTGTCCATTCTTTGTACATACAACACAGCCTAACACGTGGTACTCGGTGTACTACAAAAGGAACAAAAATATATTTTTTAATTAATAAATTGGTGTTTTAAAACACTTTTTCCCATCCTGCATCTGGCATTTATGTCACCAGGTAATGAGGAAGGCTGAAATCAGCACATCCTGAAGCATCTCCTGCACTTGCAGGATGCCACAGACCTGAGTGGGGAGTGACAAAAAGCCAAGTGCTGAGAAATATTTGAGAAGCTGTAATAGCCCAGCAGCAGATAAACATTTTTTTAAAAATTAAAAGGCAGTCCCCAGTCAGAGCCAGGGGAATTTGCTATCTCTTGGACGTGGAACTGATCTGAATGCAATTACTTTATTCTTTTCAGCTCTGTTTGACTTTGAACTAAACATCAATTAATGCACAAACAAGATCTGTTAACTCCAATACCGATTTTTCCATAAAAGATGTGAAGCAAATTCATTGGCCCCCATTGAATGGCTTTGAGCAATCGCAGCCATCACCCAGGCAAGCTCAACTTCATTTTCCAGTGGTCACTTAAACCCTTAATTGTCACGACAAAACTCCCTCAGCCTCAGGTTTAAAGCCCTGCAATGAGCAAACAAGACATCACATAATGTATGCTCCAAAGCTGGGACCTTCCAGAGCTTCAGCTGCAGAGCAGCCATTGAGCCATGGCCAATGGAAGCTCATTTGAATAATCAATATGACAACCTTATTTTTCTAATGCAAACAGGATTGCTACAGTAAGGTGTCTCACTGCCACATCACAGTCATGGCCTCTTTTAACCCCTAATTAGATTTAGGCGATTATCCCTGCTCTTCCTTACAAGTGTACAGCCCGGATAAGGGATGACAAAAGCTATCTGCCACTTCCTCAGCCTCTGCAGGCTGCAGGTTATGCAGGGAGATACAGGGGAAGATCAGCAAACAATTGTTATTCATATCATCTCCAGTTTGGAGATAGTCACAGTTTGCCATCCGTGCTGAGGGAAAATAGCCCAGAGCATTAGGTAAATGCAAAACCCCTAAGAACATCGGGGTTACACAGATGGAAATTCAAGGTGATGTTGGGGAATTATGTTTAATTCAAATTGGTTATCACAAAGAGAACTATGGAGCCCTGGTTTTGTGCCTCACGCAGGAAACCCTGCATTTTCAAGAGATTTCTGTGCATTGTCTGGTGGTGTGTAACATTTTACATGGCTGGTTCTATCAAAATTAAAGGGGAAAAAAAAAAAAGAAATCAAACTTAGAAACAGCAATCCCAAAAGAATTACATTGCTCAACAAAGTCCGAGCAGACAGAGAAGATCTATTACAGAAATGTAATCACATTTCATTTACAAGAACTCTTATCTCAAGCACTTAAACATAACATTTAAACAGTTTTCCATTTTATTGTGCTCAGTATTGAAGCTAATAAGATAGAAAAGTATAATCACGTTAGCAACATTTCTATTGCATTACATAAACACAGCACGAGATTAAAGGCAGAGCAGGGGAAGGCAGTGCCTGCAAAACTGAGCCCTGGCTTCCTGCAGGCACACAGGAGCAGCACTGGGACCGTGTGTGACAAGTGCCACGCTGAAATTGGACCCTGGGCTCCCAAAATGGCCCTTCCCAGGCTGCCTGGAAAAGGGATTTCACCACATTCTCCACATGGGGAGGTGCTTTGGAGAGAAGAGAAGTCCTGGCTCTTACTGGAAGGATCATTTATCCAAGACGAGTAAAAAATGTTGAGAATTGCTACAAAACCCATTTGGACAGAGGTTTGAAAAGCACTGAAGGGGAACAGATTTTTAAAATATTGCACAAGTTGTGATGAACCCCTTACCAGCCATGCTCGAAGCAGCTCCAGTGCAACCCCCGCACTGGGGCTCCATTTCCATGGAATCTCCGCAGCCCTTCCCAGATTCCTGCTCCATGCCCAGCCCAGGGAGGCTCAGGCTGGGAGGGCTCACCTGGTGCCACCCCTGCTCCAGCAGGGCCATCCCAGGGCACAGCACTGGAATTGTCCCTGGGAGGCTCCAGAGCCCCTCTGGCCTGGGGGAACTCCCTGGGATCAGCCCCTGCCCCTTCCTCTGGTGCCACCCCCAGGCCCTGCTCCAAAAGTGGCTCCAGAACTTGCAGGACAGAGCAGGAAGAGAAACAACCAGGCATGGAAAGGAGGAGGATCCAGGCAGAGCCCAGAGCCCCTGGCAGGGCCTGAAGGGGCTCCAGGAGAGCTGCAGAGGGACTGGGGACAAGGATGGAGGGACAGGAGCCAGGGAATGGCTCCCAGTGCCAGAGGGCAGGGATGGATGGGACATTGGGAATTGGGAATTCCTGGCTGGGATGGGATTCCCAGAGCAGCTGGGGCTGCCCCTGCATCCCTGGCAGTGCCCAAGGCCAGGCTGGACATTGGAGGAAATAAGTTTTTCAAACCCCAGGAAACTCTGTCAGGAAAAAGTTCCTCTCCCATAACAATGTGAGAAGCACAACCTAAAAATAAGGCACAACTCAGAATATATTACAGTGCAGAATAGAATTTTCAAAAATTATATCTAAAACCTACAGCATATAAAACTTTGAGCCTGTAACATCAAGACCTAATTATCTACTATCCATTTACTGAGTTATTGTAGCCTGAATGTTTAAAAAAGGAAAAAAGCAGCAGAATTATTAAAATTATCTTTGAAGTTCATGGAAAGAGTTTCCAACAAGCTCTGAGGCCTAAAGCTTGCTTTGTTTTTTAAAATAAATTAATTGATGGACTTTAATCTTTTGTCCTCCTCAATAAAAAGCACATTGTGACCCTTTAAATCAGATTTAGTGGCTCTCACTCCATATAAACCCCTTCCTTCTCTTCCCTCTTCATGCTCCTGACTCACAGGGGACCTGTAAATTAACTCCCAGCAGAAACTCCCACTGCAACATCATCCAAAACTTCACCCAGGGTTTTTTTCCACACTGTTTAATGTGGCCAGGAAATAAAGGCAGAGCAAAGGAGCAGATAAAAAGGAAAAAGGGAGATGGCAGAGGCAGGCACATGAAGCCTTCTCACCCCTGGCCCTGCATTTCCCATTCCTGTGCTGAACACTCTCCCAGAAATCCATTGTCTGCATTTCCCTAATATTTTTCAATGCCCACCTGACAATAATCAATGGAAAAGCCCCTTTTCCCTCTTGGACACAGCATGATCCCATTAAGCAGCCTCAAAAGCTTCTGCTCTGAGCAGCCAAGGCAGGCCTTCCTGATCAATTCCTTAATCCATTTGGAGAGAATGGACTGGTCCTGCTGCTTCAGTTTCAGCCCAGGAAAAATCATTCCCAACATAATTCACCATTACATGGGCCTTGTACTACAAGAACTCCAGCTACTGGAGCAGCTGAGGAGCGAGGCAGGATCCAGGAGAATCCAAGATGATCCCGCTGGGTCTCCCCATTCCTCCCCTGGAAGGCACCCAAAGCATTTCCCAGCCCTGTCTTTCAGGGATATTTTAAGGTGTTGGTTTTGACACTAAATGTAAAAATCAATGGCTGGAGTGGAAGCCATTCCCAGAGTTTTTCCCCAGTAAAAGTGCAATGCATCAGGTTGCACCAATAGCTACAATAATCTAAAAAAAAAGGTAAAAAAGGAACAAACCCAACACAATGCTGAATTATTGTCTCAAGGACCACTCTGCTCCAGGGGCTGATGGGGAACATCATCCCATCCTGCTGGGGAACTGGAGGAGCTCATTCCAAGAAGGGATCAGGGGATTCTCAAGGAACAGAGAGGGACATGAAGGTTAAGAGCAGTCTCTGCATCTGGAAATCTCCTATGGGAACCAGATCCAGAAGTTCCAGAATGGAAAATTTGGGTTGGCCAGTCTCTTCTCCATGGGAAGATCCAAGAGCTTTCCCTCCTCAATGGAAAATCTCTCCAATGAAAGGGTGTGGAAGCAGGGAAATGGGAGCACAGGTTATCTGGAGGGTTTCACTCCTACTGAGCAGGAAAAACCTGCCCTGTACAGACCCAGGGGGTGCCAAGGATGAAACCAGAGCCTGGAAGGGAATCATGGAATCACAGAGAGGTTTGGGCTGGAAGGGACCTTAAATCCCCCCCAGTGCCAGCCCTGCCATGGCAGGGACACCTCCCACTGGCCCAGCCCCAGTGTCCAGCCTGGCCTTGGGCACTGCCAGGGATCCAGGGGCAGCCCCAGCTGCTCTGGGCACCTGTGCCAGGGCTGCCCACCCTCCCAGCCAGGAATTCCTTCCCAAAATCCAACCTACATGCCTCGTCTCTTAATTTCAACTATTCCCTCGTGTCCTGCCACTGATCAACAATTTAAATTATTTCATTTAAGTTTGTCACGTTATTTTAGAATTCCAAACAACAGAAAGGTCCAAAATCAGACCAGGATTAGAAATGCTTCCTCCAAACAAAGATGCTCCTTCCCTTCCTAATCAAAGCCATGGATGGTTTATAATCTCCATGGCAGGTAAGCTCATTCCAGAAAAAGCATTCCCAATCCAAAAGACGAGGTGCAACAGCGAGTTTAATATTTTATTGTGAATTTCAATTTCTCTTTACCACAGCATTATCTTTCAGATGGGCTGTTTGTGACCTGCCCCTCCTGTGCCTGCTCTGAGGAGCAGTTTGCTGGTTTGGGGCTGGGTTTTCCCTAAATCCTTGCTGGAGACTGGTGGGTTTAGTAGCAGGATGCAGGAGCAGGGTGCAGGGTGAGGTGATTACTGTATCTCTGCTGTTCAGTATCTGCAGGGTGTCTCAGTGCCACTCCAACTCCTTAAACCCAGTAAAGAGATTACAGCTCACACTAACTGGATTTGCACAGCTCTGGATCATTCAGTTTGGATTCCTCCTGCCCAGATTAAGGGAGGCCATTAAAACAATAGGCAGCTGCTCTCCCAGCACAAGGTGTCCCAGGGAAAAAAAAAACCCCAAAACTCCATGTTTACATTCAGAGCGTGTGTGTGTTTGGACATGTGGGCAAACAAAACCCTCCTTCAGCAGGAACACTCCACGTTCAAGGGATGATTGCACCAAACCCCAGGATAATGCAAATTATATAGTTATAAAAGGACAATCAGGGTGGCTGGCAGTTTTAAGGAGCGGATAGTTTGGAAAATTTTAAACAGCTTAAAAGAATGTGTGTCTTTGAAGATACTGCCTTCAAATGCATTCCAAAACCTATTTCTGGAAATAGGGAGAAATATAATTCCCTCAGCATAGTCCATGAATTTAGCAGGGAAGCTTATTTGACAGCCATCACTAACTGACAGTCTGAACTACAGAATTTGAACACAAAACTTAAGATTTCTGTAGTTAGCACAAAAAGTGCTTAATGAATGAAAATGAAGTGTTTACTCTGAACTAAAATCTATTTATTTTCCAGAGCCAGTGGTTCCCCAGCACCTCCTGCACAGTTTTGCTCCACAGCTTACACACGTGTCCCATCCACGCTGGCTTTTCCAGCTGTCTGGGAGTGAAAGGAAAAGAAATCATCCCATATGCTGCTGCCCATTAAATAAATGGCCAGTCTTTTGAGTCCTAAAAGGGGATTTTTAGCAAACAAAAAGAAAAACAAGGCCAACACAGCTTAGACAACAATAGCAACAAATCTCGGTCAAAGGCAAGTGACCCTCGAGCTGCTCTGGGCATATGGAGGTCTCAGTCCTTTTCAGAAAAAACCCTTCCTCTGCTTCCCATTAGCCTTTGGCTGACTTACTGGGAGGAAACTGTCCTGGTGTGGCCTCCCAGCAGCTCTGCCAGCAGAGCTCAGATCCTCACCCATCGCCCCAAACACGCCCAGGGGGTCCCTGGGTGCCCCCTGAGCACTGCAGGGACCCACCCAAGCTGCTCAGCCCCTTTGCCATCAGCAAACACAGATCCTGACAGGACAAGGGATTCCATCTCTCTGCACTGGGGGCACCCAGAGACCCTTCATCACCTGCTCCAGTCACCTCATGCTTGGGTTCTCGCCAGCAGGCTGGAGGTAGAGAGGAAGGCAAAAGGAGTAAGAATAAATAGATTAATTAATCAACAGAAGAGGCATTTTGGTTTTACTGTGGATAAGTGTCTCCCTTGCCATCCTAAAGATCCTGGAAAATCTACTTTGTGTCCAAGCAAGTGCCTGGCAGTCATTGGAGTATCCCAGGCTGGACAGAGGGGCTCAAGCTGTCATTCAATTTTAGAAGCTGTTCTTCAAGAAGCTACCAAAAGAAATCACTGGAGCCAAAGAGTCCTACCAAGCATCTTAAAACTTTACTGCAAGCACTTCTCAAAGTCCTCGTAATTTAGCTGACACTGAAAATAAACCTGCCTGGATTAAGGGTTTTCCCCTCTGACAGAAGCTATTTCTCCCATAAGCATTCAAACTACTTTCCACCACAGGATGGAGTAGTTTGGTTTCAGCATTCAAAATGCAGTTGCTAATTCTAAACAGATTTTAAAGAAGTTCTCCAGTTTTTCTAGGAATGCACATGTTTAAGAGGGATTTTTGGCCACATTCTACAATTCCCACCAGCCCATTTCTGCTGCCCATTTCCATTTTCCTGGAAGCACCTCCTCTAGGATGTTTACAACTCAACAACAAGAATTTGATCGAGGCTGAACCATGGCATGCAAGGTTCCAGCCCAGCAGCAATCCTTATTTATTCTATTTGGGATCAAAACTTCCAAAACGAATGCATTTTCCTTCTGGACTCCTGAGCTACAAACTAAACACAATGTACCTTATATTTTCTTCATAAGCCTCTTTGAAATAAACTCCAAAGAGAATTGAAACAACCAACAAGAACTCCTGAATGTGAGACCAGAGCAGTGCAAATTAAACAAGCGTTGCAGCACCCTGAACATCAATTTGTGTTTGCACGTTTCTACTCCTTGAGAAATGGATTTTGGCAGGTCAGATTTTGAGGAAAAGGTCTTGGAGAGACAGAATCAGCCTTCCCAACCCTTCAGCTCCTGGTGTAACACAGGCCCCAAACGTGCCAGAGGAATCCTCCCTCCCAATCAAACATTCCCCCTCTGCTGCTGGTGAAAGGCAACGAGATCTCTCTTTACAGCCCTCGTCTTGCCCAATAAATTTTGCATGAAAACATGTCAGCCCAGCCCAGAATTCCTGCTGGCAGGCTGGGAGGGTGATGAATGTTTAATGCAAACAACACCCCCAGCCTGGTGTCAGACAACAGCTCCTGCACAGCCCCTTTGATCCCAGCACAGCTTCCCAGCACTTCTGGGGTGCTCTGCCCCACACAACTCCATCACCTATATGCAAATCAGGGCCAATTACCATAAATGATTTCCTACTGCACTGGCTGGGAAGAAGGAAGGGAAAAATAATCCTGTGCCAAGCTCCAGGAGAGTCTGACTTGGGAAAGTCCAATATTGCCACTTTACTCCTGACGTTTCCTCCAAACAGCAAAAATCTCATCAACAGCCATCAATGACCCACGTGCCATCCATGGGGCACTGGGCATGGATCCACTCCATGGGATTGCAGGAAATGCCACTGGAAAAAGGTCCCCAGACTGGGGGGCCTCAGTGAAACCTCAAAGCCCTGAAGTGTGGAACTGAAAGGAAAAATGGAGATTGTGTCTGAACAAGGAGCTCCTCAGCTCTGCAATACTGACAGGACACAGGGAGTGGCTCCCACTGCCAGGGGAAGGGCTGGATGGGATTTTGGGAAGGAATTGCTCCCTGGGAGAGAGGGAGGGGGCTGGCACAGGTGCCCAGAGGAGCTGTGGCTGCCCCTGGATTCCTGGAAGTGCCCAAGGCCACCTGGAGCAGTCTGGTCCATGGAAGGTGTCCCTGCCCACGGCAGGAGCTGGAATGAGATGGGATTTAAGGTCTGTCCAGCCCAAACCATTCCAGGATTCTGGGATCTGTCAAGGTATTTAGGAAGCTGTGAAACCATTAGTGCCCAAATGTATCAATAACCTTATTAAGGATCAGCAATTCAACCAGTGGTCAGGGTTTGATTAATGGTTCACCACTTCTTTTCTCTTAGCAACTGAGGAGCTGCTCTTAATTTATTCCATTAAAAATTGTCAAAATCACTTGGAGAAGTAATCCCAAATTCCACTAAGTACACAAGCAACAACGAGACCCATAAATCTAGGAAAAATTATTTAAAACTCACAAGCTTTTAGTAGCTTTCCCCCCAATTTAACAATGAGCAAGGAGCCTTATGAAAAACACATCTCAGAACAACAATTTGCATGTTTTGAAGCTGATCAAGACTGGAAACATCAAAATTCAACAGCACACCCAACCAGGTCAACGAAGACATGCATGCAGGTTGTTTTAAAACAAGAGAATTTCAAAAAGCATAAATAAAAGATGAATGTAATGCTTTGATTAGTACAAAAAATAGTGGGAAAACATTGTAGTGCTGTAAAACCCCTCACTTCTGCAGACTTGGACAGCTGAAGGCTTCCTGCATGTAGATGTTGCTGGTCTAAACGTGGGATTTGGGGCTGGAGGGAACTCCCTGGAGCTCCCAGCCCACATTCCCAGCAGCTGCTGCAGGATTTCCCTCCATAATGGCTGGACAAGTGGAACATCCCTTAAAACACTTCAGGGTGTGAGAAGAGAAGAGCTGAGCTGTTTCACAGCCCATCTCATGAACATCTGGTACTTCTCCAGCACTCCAGAAAATCAGTGCTCAACATTAGGGAAGCATCACTGAAAGGGGAAATGCCAAAGGAAAACACCCAGAATACTATTTTTAAAAATAATTTTAGTTTTTTACTTTTGAAATTTCTCTTGAGATGTTTACTGTGACAAGATCTCCCTCGAAAGAATCTAAGGCTGCCCCCAAAAAACCCCAAGCACAGACCTTTCCCCCTCACATGTACAAACACAGCCAAGCCAAGGACAGAAAATCATCATTAGGGTTCACAGGAGCCACAAACAAATTTGCTGCTTAATTAGTGAAAAAAAAGCATTTTGATTCTGTGCTTTAGAGGAGCAGTAAAGCCCCAAATATACAACATCGCTCAGATAAGCTGCAGTGCTGCCAAGCTGAAATACCTCCTTTTATGCAAAGTTAAACTATAAAGTCAAGCAGCACCTGAGAATTTATGTCCCTTCTTCCCACAATCTGGCTTCAGGCTGATCTTCATTACAGCTCCAAAGCAGCTATTTTGAATAAATACATTGCAAACAGCCATGAATTTAAACTGGGAACCAGACCTGGTCCTTGAGGTGCCTTTGAGGAAGGATCTGCTCAAATACTGAGGCCACAGAATTGTTTCCACTTGATGCTGGAGGTTCTGGAAGGGCTCTGTAGAATAATGAGACTTTCCAGACTCTGGGTGTAGAAATTAAATCTGCTTGGAGATTCCAAACCAGATCCAACTTAACCAGGAATTTTCCTGCTGCCGCAGGGAACAAAGGGAGAATTCCAGAAGCCAACAGAAGCCCAAATGTGGGTGGAAGATGCTGCTCCAGAAATTCCCCAGGAGCATTTTCAGTGGGAATAAACCCAAGGGAAGGTCATGAAGTGACACCTCAGTGTTTTGGTTTTTTTTTGGAAGGGATCAGACAAAGAGGGAAAAGACAAGCAGCCCAGGAAAGGCTGCACAAGAGCATGATGCTTAAAGCAGAGGGAATTACATAAATTACATAAAATGCAAAAAATTACATTGCCTTTCCTGCAATCTGTCATCAACAACCCAAGTCATTCCAAGCAGAAACTGGACTGAAAGCAGGTTCTCAAGGGTTCCCATTGTTCACCAGAGCAAGGCTTGTGCTGGAACTGCATTTCTGAGCCTCAGGCAAAGCCCAGGAGGAAGTCCTGCCACTGGGAGGAGGTGTAGGGGTGTGTGAACAGTGAAACCCATCTTCTCCTAGGAAGAAGCCCTCATGCTATCCAATATTCCTCATTTTTTCCCTAAATCATGGCTATTACATATGGGAAGAATGTTTATATTAACAAATTGCAGAAAGCTTTTTAACCCACCTGAAACCAAGCAGGGAGGGAAAGGGTGGAAAATTAAACCACACTTAGTGTGAAATGTTACCACATTGCAGAACTGTAAAACCCTACAAACCCCACCCTCCAAATAGTCTGAACAATTCCCCACCTTTCAAACATTCTGAGTTTACATAAACTTAGTTGATATAAAGTACAATTTAAAGTAAAGGAAGATTATCACAAGAGTAAAAGGACACAGCGTTGCTGCCTGGTTTTGCCCCAGCTCCATCATTTGCCGTTTCACTCACCCAGCCTTGGTACTGTGGATCTCCTTCTCCTTCCCTTTGCCCTTGTCCTTGGCTTTGTCCTTGTCCCTGCCCTTGCGGCGCTCCCGGGACCCGCTGGGGGTTCTCCTGTGGCCGGACCTCTCGCTGCTGCGGCTGTAGGAGCGCTGCCGTGACCTGCAGGGACACACAGACACCAGCTGGAGAAGGACTCTTGGCAGAACAAGGCCATGCTGTACTCCTGCTAGAACTGGACAGCCCTGGCCTGCAGGTGACAGAGTGAATTTGAAGGAACACAGGGACCTGCTGGGGTTCTCCTGTGGCTGCACCTCTCCATGCTGTGGCTGTAGGAGCGCTGCCGTGACCGTGACCTGCAAGGACACACAGACACCAGGTGGGGAAGGGTTCTTGGCAGAACAAGGCCATGCTGTACTCCTGCTAGAACTGGACAGCCCTGGCCTGCAGGTGACAGAGTTACTTTGAAGGAACACAGGGACCTGCTGGGGTTCTCCTGTGGCTGCACCTCTCACTGCTGTAGCTGTAGGAGCACTGCCGTGACCTGCAGGGACACACAGACACCAGGTGGAGAAGGATCTTGGCAGAACAAGGACAAGGACTCTTACAGGAATTGGACAGCCCTGGCCTGCAGGTGACAGAGTGAATTTGAAGGAACACAGGGACCCGGCCCTGGGGCTGGACCTCTCGCTGCTGCGGCTGTAGGAGCGCTGCTGTGACCTGCAAGGACACACAGACACCAGGTGGGGAAGGGTTCTTGGCAGAACAAGGCCATGCTGTACTCCTGCTAGAACTGGACAGCCCTGGCCTGCAGGTGACAGAGTTACTTTGAAGGAACACAGGGACCCGGCCCTGGGGCTGGATCCCTCGCTGCTGTGGCTGTAGGAGCGCTGCTGTGACCTGCAAGGACACACAGACACCAGGTGGGGAAGGGTTCTTGGCAGAACAAGGACATGCCCTGCTCTTATAGGAATTGGACAGCCCTGGCCTGCAGATTGCAGAGTTACTTTGAAGGAACACAGGGACCTGCTGGGGTTCTCCTGTGGCTGCACCTCTCCATGCTGTGGCTGTAGGAGCGCTGCTGTGACCTGCAAGGACCCACAGACACCAGGTGGGGAAGGGTTCTTGGCAGAACAAGGACATGCCCTGCTCTTATAGGAATTGGACAGCCCTGGCCTGCAGATTGCAGAGTTACTTTGAAGGAACACAGGGAGCCGCTGGGGGCTCTCTTACTAACATGCTACAAAAAGGGCTAACTATCTTACTATACAAGGTATTTCAAGGCTAAACTATCCCATTAAGAAATGACACCTAAATTATTTACTTTTAACCCAATAAATGATCACTCAAAGTCTGCAATGCTGACTTTTCTGTCCAGTTACAAAACACCACCCAAACCTCTAAAGAAGAAGGAGGACCAGTCTCCACCCTAAAACCTCCATCTTGCTTTATATCTATTACTATATTCTAAAACCCTATACTCTGACTTTCCCACCCTGTGATATCACACATTTCTATTCAAACTCCACACCCACAATCCCAGTTCTATCATTCCATTTTGGAAGCTTCTCCATGGCCTCAGGTCAATGCAGTGTTCTCTTGGGGGTCAGTGCCTGGCAGCACAGAAAGTCTGAAATTCTCAGTGTCCAGGAATCCAACACTCCAAGACCATTGAGTCCAACGTAGCCCTAAGACCCCAACTAAACCTGGCACTGAGTGCCACATCCAGTCTGCTTTTAAACACATCCAGGGATGGTGACTGATACCTAAAGAGGCTGCCTGGAACAGAGGCTGGGCAGAGTTAAAGGAATCAAACAGGAATTTATTAAAATGCCTTCAAAGGATACACCTTGGGCAGCACAAGAGCCTGACCAAGGCTACACCCAAAACAGACCCAAGATGGACCCCGAGTCACAAGCTCTCACACTTTTATAAGTTTTGGTCCATTCCATGCTGGGTTCATTGTCCAATTCCAGCTCCAGGTTGTGCAGTCCCACCCTCCCAGTTTCTCCCCTCCATTCCCTGCTGTTTGCAGTGTTTGTGCTGAAGCTGCAGCGCTGTCCTTGGCTCTGGGGCTGGACAGGGATTGTTCTGTGTGCCTGGGCTGTGAGCAGAGCTGCTGGCACTGTGTGTGGAGCTCAGAGTTAGAATTCAGTGCAGAATCTGGAAAATATAAAGCTAAAACTGAAGGCATCAGGTAGACTGACAGGAAAAAATGACCCCAAAACAAGAGATTCTGATTAAAACAGGTTAAATCTTTTAACAGGATCTATTGGATTATCTAAACAAGCAGAAGAGGAGTCACCAAAACTCTTGTGGGAAGCACCCAAATAGTGAAGGAAGGTTCTCCTTCACTAAAGAAGAGGCTGCTTCTAGGCAGACAAAAAGGATCCCCAAAGTGTAAAATACAAAATTAGCCTAACAAAATACCACCAATTCCTCTGCCTTCCTCCACAGAGACATCTAGGTAACATTCTTCTCCAAAACCCACAGTGAGTGAAGTCAGACATCTGACATCAGCAGGCTCAGTTTGCTACCAAGGGTTTCAGTTCCAGGTTTTGGAAGCTTTTGGCTCCTCAGCCCTGAGCACAAACACTTTAAATGCCTTAAAGGTCTAGAGTGAGAATCTCAGAGATCTTACTGCCCTACTTGACAGTTACAAAATTTCATCATCAGAACAACTCAGCCATTTCTCACCAGCACCGCACCTCAGCCTTGTTATATTTTATTATGTAAATTCAATACATTTAATAAATACATCTAATAATGTAGCACATGTCACAATTTAATACCTTTCAACTGACAATTTAGCAAAAGAAGTGAAAAAGAAAATGTTGCTCCTGCTCTGAAAACAGATGCAAAATAACTTAAAACACACAATGGATTCATCCATTAACAAAATGGAAAAAAAGATCCAGAAGTATTAGGGCTGGTTCTTTGTGTGTCCAAAATTATTTCATTATTCCTGAATTTCTTGTAGAAGATTTTCCAGGTTTTATTTAATAATTTGGCATGGATCAATGCTACCTGAGTGGACAAGGGATATTTGGGAAAAATCAGATCAAGTTTTCCTTGGTTCCTCTCACCTGAGCACCCTGGCCTTTGGAATGTGTCCCTCCCAGGGCAGGCATGGAATGAGATGGGCTTTAAGGTCCTTCCCAACCCAAACCATCCCATGATTCTACAATTCCATGATTCCCATGAAAGTTCTGATGGCACTTCGTGGAAAATTTCCATCAAGTACTGATGGAAATAGGGAAATTTTTAAAACAGTCTAAAAAGTTTCTTTAGCACCTCTCGGAGTGCAAAACTCCCAAAGCCTTTAAAAGCCAAATCACACAGACAAAACCCCTCCTTTTATGAAACAACAACTGCTTAATAAAACTCAACAATAGACTAAGCAAAAGAAAACCCTCCATCCAGATGAGGCTATAAATTACATTTCTGGAATTTGTCCAGCACATGGGAGTTCAGGTCCCTGTTCCTGCCAGGAGCAGCTCCAGGGGTCAGGGCTGGGTTCCTGTTTCAGCAGCTGGTACCTTCCAACAGCAGCTCTCCCATCCTGGCCACTCTATTAACACTAATAAATAGATCAAATTACCACTGCAGTGCTGGATTCTTAACTGGAGAGCATTTGCTGGCTCAAAATGGATTTTTAGTGCGTCATCATGAATGTAAAAGCGTCCATCCATCCTTACTCCTCAGGCAGAGAAGGTTTTGACTTGAAAGAACATTCTTGATATTAAATCTAATTTTTGTTTGGCACAGAGACGCTGTTTTTACAAATATCATGATGAGGCAGCACAGATTTACAGAGCACTGCCCTAAATCCAGTATTCCCAGGTAACCCTGGCTTCTCAGAACTGCAGGTAAGTCCAAAACAGAAAATCAACCCCAAACAACAAAACAAAGCCCTGTAGCAACACAAATCGCCTTTAATTGATGCAGGGCCTCCTTCACATTTAATGGCACAGTCCTCTCCCCAGGAATAACAGGAATCTAAAATATTTCTTGCTAAAGAATTCCAGTTGCTCAGCTCAAATCTGAACTGGAGTTCAGCTCTACCTTTTGCAGGTGCAAATAACAAATTCAGCCCAGGCAGGCTGGATGCTCAATTCCTGGATTCCTGCTCATTCCCATGTCTGTGCAGAACTGGTGACATTTATACACAGGAAACAGCTTTTAAAAATTGAAAGAGTTATTGCACCAAATTTCCCCTTCCCTGGCAGTGTCCAAGGCAGGGATTGGAGCTCCCTGGGACAGTGGAGGGTGGCCCTGCCATGGCACAGCCTCCCTGTGTCCCATCCCCTCACAGGGATGAATTCCTTCCCCATATCCCATCTAAACCTCCCCTCCACCAGCTTCAGGCCATTCCCACATGTTCCATCACTCCATGGCCTTGGGAAGAGTCTCTCTCTACTGTTCCTTAATTCCTATTAAAGTATCTTGCAAGATCTACAGGACAGGAAACCAAGATAAGACTTCCTGAAATGGAGCTCCCAAAAGTCATCTGTGTCCCCAGCTCAACACCAAACCACAACAAAAGGCCACAGATCTGGCAGAGCAGACAGATTTTCTATTTTATCTGCTGTTGAAAAATAACAAGAATCACAATTAGTACTATTAAAGCAAGACCCCAAATGTTCAAATTACAGAACTACCAAAGGGGGGGGAAAAAAAACCCACCAAAAAATGAAGCTGTAGAGGAGATTTGCAGCATGGATCCCCTTCCCCCCCAACAACACCCAGAACACCCACCCACCATGCCAAAGGTTAAGTCATTTAGTCAAGTTCAAAGATCTTCAAAGGGTTCTTAGATCCAGATAAGCCCATATGTTCCCAAAATTCTGTGAAAAGCCATTACTTTCCAATCTGCTTTTCATGTCTAAGTTGCAGAACACACAGATGCTTGGCATCACTCGGGATCCCTAAATTCTCACACCAGATAATCAAGGCTCACCAATAAGTTCCCTATCTCCAGCCCTAAGAAATGGCTTTATTCCATCAGCACTCGGGCCGCTTGTAAAAATTGAAAGTCCCCATAAAAGCCCATTCAGTTACTGCACAATAAGTGTTAATTTGCTAATTTCTTCACAGGTAATCAATTAAAATGTAAAATATTGGATAAAATTAGTTGCACTAAATTTAACAGCTGCTCCATAAGCATAATTAGTTTCACAAGGGCCATATGTATTCTGAGCAGAGACAGAGTTGAAACAAATAAGCGGATTTTAAAACAAGTTTGAGGAAATCTGCATTTAATTAGCAGGTGGGCACTACAACTGCATAATGTTTTTATACATTTATATTTATGAAGTGACAGAAGATCTAAAGGCTTTTTAAAATGGCGTTTATTGTTTGAATGGGAACTGTTTTGCTGCATGCTAAAGTGATTTAAATCCTTATAGCCCCGCTTTGAAAAAATCATAAATGGTGAAAGAAAACATGTGGAAAACTGTAAAACTAGAAAGAATTTGCGACAAAAAGCAGAGCCACATACCATAACCAAAAGGAAACTACACTTAATTAAATGTACACTACATCTGGAATATCAGCCTAATAAAACGTGCAACTATTAATTCTCATTGTTCTAAAGGAAATGAGGTCAGTGGCGTTTAGTATTTCCCCAATTATATTGCACTAAAGCAATGAACTCTATCTTAGAGGTCCAATCTAATCTCTTCAAAAGGTTACAACTGCAAAAGAGAGACTTTTTTAAATGGAAGGAGGAATTGGAGCCCAAAACCAAGACAAGGTTTGTTTTCCTCTCTTTGAGCTCTTCCAGGAAAGATCAGTTTTTGCAAAAATAACCTGTTTTCTTGGCAAACAGCACCCCCCACTCCAAAGAAGGGTGCTGAGATGTCAACTTCTCCCCTGGAATTCTTCTCAGCATCTCTCACCTGACACAAGCCTTATTAGATGATTTTAGCTCAATGGCCACAAACAAAAGCCAACAAATTCACGTCTCTTTAATACTTCAGCCATAAATCCAAGGGCTGAACAATGGAACAACTGCGCTGCATCAAGGCTGGCTGCTCAGACTGCTAATAAAGCCAGAGTGCAAACACACAAGTCATTGCAGCAAAATGCCATGTTCTCCTTCAAAGCATATTAAGAGAAAGTTCCTTGTTTAACTCAACTTCACCACCAGGAAAAAAAAAAAAATCATGGTACAAGTTGCTGGGAAGGTAAAATAATTTCAGGTATCAATTGCAGTCATTCAGACTGCAGAAATTATTAAAGATGTATATATAATACAAATGTAGCTGCCTCTATAAACATTGCAGGTCATTATTAGCTTGCAATTTTAAAGTGCATGGCTTTGAGGAGGTTAAATATAGATAATATGTATGATAATAGTAATTTTTAAAAATCGACTGTTCAATATAAGGTAAGTGATAACAAAAGCAGGCAGCAGCAGAGTCAGAGTTTCAACCTGAAATGAGACTGATGCTAAGAGGGAAAAGTTGTTCCAAACCAGCAGTCTGGAGAGTTGGAAAGTGACAAAACATATTTCAGAATAAGGGAATATTTAAGATTTTAAAAGGTATCATCCCACAGTGCCAGAGAATAGCAGGATGAAATAAAAACAAGAACTGGGACAACCATGAGCTTTTTTGGAGATGATGTAAAATGTTTTTCCTCCAGGATTGCATCATTTAAACTTTCATTCAGCCCATTTCTTCCTGCTTGCCTTTTCCTCAGCCTAAGCAGTGACAGTTCTGGGGTTTGGCTGGGAGAGGAAGGAATTTCCTTGCTGGTATTTTTGTGTGGCAAATTATGCCAAATGCAGAGCTGGGGAAATGCATTCACCAAACACCAGCACCAACTCAGCCCAGCAACTCTGCACTTCTAAATCATGGTAACTACATGATCCAACATGGTAGAGGTAAAATTCCCACAAGTGTCATTTTGAAAAACATGGCAAGGCAGCGTGGAGAGGACAGGGATGCAGATGGAGAGAAGAACCCAGGGATGGGGCACTGCTGGAATTCTACAGCAGCTGGTTTGGCACACCTCGAGTTCTCCAGACTCCTGGAGAACCTCCTGCTCTGGATGCCAAGGGGGATGAAGGTGCCTCCTCTGCCACAAAGCCTTGGTTATCCTAAGGAGTCCTTGGGAAGGACATCCAGCATGTCCTGGACATCAGAGAGGTGCTGGAAAACCCACAGGAGATCAGCTGGGAGGAGGAGAACAACCCCAAACACATGGAGCTCCCTAAATGAGCCTTGGGGCCACAGTGCTGTGCCCAGAACCTCCATCCCTGGCATCCAGGGACACCTCCCTGCACATCCCCTGGGAGCCAGGGACACCCCCCTGCACATCCATCCCTGGGGGATCCAGGGACACCTCCCTGCACATCCCCTGGGATCCAGGGACACCTCCCTGCACATCCATCCCTGGGGGATCCAGGGACACCTCCCTGCACATCCATCCCTGGGATCCAGGGACACCTCCCTGCACATCCATCCCTGGGGGATCCAGGCACACCTCCCACCTCCCTGCACACCCATCCCTGGGGGATCCAGGGACACCTCCCTGCACATCCATCCCTGGGATCCAGGGACACCTCCCTGCACACCCATCCCTGGGGGATCCAGGGACACCTCCCTGCACATCCATCCCTGGCATCCAGGGACACCTCCCTGCACATCCATCCCTGGCATCCAGGGACACCTCCCTGCACATCCATCCCTGGCATCCAGGGACACCTCCCTGCACATCCCTGCACACCCATCCCTGGGGGATCCAGGGACACCTCCCTGCACATCCCCTGGGATCCAGGGACACCTCCCTGCACATCCATCCCTGGCATCCAGGGACACCTCCCTGCACATCCCCTGGGATTCAGGCACACCTCCCTGCACATCCATCCCTGGGATCCAGGGACACCTCCCTGCACATCCCTGCACACCCATCCCCTGGGATCCAGGGACAGCTCCCTGCACACCCATCCCTGGGGAATCCAGGGACACCTCCCTGCACACCCATCCCTGGGATCCAGGGACACCTCCCTGCACACCCATCCCTGGGGGATCCAGGGACACCTCCCTGCACATCCATCCCTGGGGGATCCAGGGACACCTCCCTGCCTGCAACCCATGGATGGAAGGGAGATACACCATTTATTTCCCTTGTCAATCTGCTTAAAGACTCCTTCCTAAAATTCAACTTCAAATTAGGATTATCAGATAACAACCCACCTGGTTTTCCCTGACATCAATTTCCCTCACCTCTTCTCAGAGTGTGTCCCAAAGCAGGACTTTTTTCTAACCCTATATTCCTGTAGCCATGTCATGACTGAGCAGAAAAATCTGGAATCTAATTCTAATAATCTTTAGGGAATAAAATAATAAAGAAACCAAAGTTAATACAGAAACTGGCACATTGTCCTATTAAACAAACAGCCAAAAGTCTCTCCCATTCCTTGTCCTTTCTCATTCAAAGCAGTCTCAGAATTCAAGGGCAAAAACCCCACATACACCTTAAAAAAACCAAAAGGGTGCAATACCCAGCTGCAGGTACATTAGATAAAAGCCTCCATATGAAACCAAAGTTAATGTTGATAAGGGAAGTAAACATTACTCCAATCATCTGGAAACAAAACACAAAAAAAGCTCCTTTGAGTTGAGAATACCCAACCTGTCTTCTGGACATACAAAAAGTTTAAAGCACGAGGTGAGGCAAAACACAACAGTTCCTTATTTGCCACACAAAGACACCAGCAAGGAAATTCCTTCCTCTCCCAAGCAAATCCCAGAACTGCCCCTGCTTAGGCTGAGGAAAAGCAACCAGGAAAAAATGAGCTGAATGAAAACTTAAATGCTGCAATCTTGGAGGAAAGACATTTTATATTTTCTCCAAAAAAAAAAAGGGAAAAACTTGAATTCCACAGGAACAAACGAGCCCCACATTCTATTAGCAAGCAGATCCATCAGCCCCTGTAATTAATTCTTACAAGCACGTGGAGTTACTCCCTTCTCCAAGCAGCTGGAATCCATTTGACAAAACAAAGGTGCAGCTTTCCTGCAGGACTGTGGACAAACAGCCCAGATTATCCCTCCCTGCCTGTGCAGGCATTGGTGCCTCTGCATCTGCCCTGGATGGATCCCAGAGCATGGAAAAGGCTCCAATTCATTCTCCAGATGGAATCACCAGCCAGGCAATTATTTGTTGTAAATTTGACAACACCTCTGATATTATGGTAAAATGTTAAGGGACAGACAGGAGAGATTTTCAGGTTGAGATTTTCCACTTCCCCTGTGCCTCAGATTAATTACAGGTAAACACTGCTCCTCTGTCTGACTGGGACAAGCCCAATAGTTCAGGTTTTGGGATCATAAAACCTCCAAGACTGAGGCCTCAGTGATGGGCTGAGCTTAAGGACTCTGTAATATTTGTGTGTCCTTACATCCCCAAATTGATATTAGACAGCTGAAGGGAATGACCTAAACAGATATTTGAAATCAGCTTACACACCAGGACACCACCTGCTCTCAGAAACTGCAAAAAAAAACCCCAAAAAAATCCCAATTTAGGTCATGCAGCACCAGCACTGGCAACTGAGATCTCAAAGTGCCACCAGCACAGAGCCAAAATTGAAACAACAGGGGAAAAAAATCTGAATATTCTGCATTCTTCAACACTGCAACACCATTTAAAAGGCAAAGAAAAAATCTGCCCAAAGATAGGATTAAGGCATTTCCTAGAAATAAATACCTAATTTGGAAGACAGAATATTGAGACTGACTGGATTCATAATAACCACAAGCAACACAAATAATAACACCTGGATGAAAAGCTGTGTCTCTGCCTTTTCCTGAGTAAAACAAATGAACCCATTCTCTGTGCTCACAGCTTTTAAAAAAGGCAATTTTTTTCTTTAATTCAGTGATAACCAGACAGGTTGAGGTTTAAATTTTATGAGACGTAAAAAAATTTAAGGTATTCCATCTGTACTTTTTACCACCACATGTTTATGAAGAACACAGAAAGGTTTTTAGAATCCCTCCTTTTCCCAAAATAAAAACAAAAGAAACTTAACATTTTTAATGAAAATTGCTATAACTGGACTCCAAAAAATTAAGTCATGAAAAGGTTTTAGAAAAACAAAAATACTTCACACCATGCACTCAAAATCCTGGGGAGGGACAACATAACAGCATAAAGAGTTTGGGTATTTTGTGTCTATTTTCCAGTGCACACTCCATAAACACAGGGGTAATTCCCTGATTTCCATGCAAGTTGGATGCATCTCCCTTTGAATATTTTGCATGTAACAAACACAGAGCAGGCAGAGGAAGGCAGGGGCTGTTTCCAATATTCCCCTGGATGAAACCTGAACAGCTCCACTCCTGCAGACTGCTGAAGAGCACGGAGCTGCCACCTTTGTCAGCCCCAAAATCTCCTTTTCTGGGAGTTACCACCTCTAACCCTGTCCTGTCCCTCCCAAAGCCCGATTCTTATGGCTAATTAAAAACTCCAGGGAAGAAAACCCTCAATATTTCATTTACTAGTCTAAAAATTAGTGTCTTCCTCATGGAATGTGTAATAGTTACATAAAATATTGTCAAATAAATCACACCAGAAAGAAAGAAACAACAAAATCTAGATTGTTAAAAAAAAAAAAAAAAACAAAACATAAAGCAAGAAGTACTTAATAATTGTATTTCAAAATGTGTTCTGACTGTTCTGATCAGCTGATGATGCTGAGCACAAACTGGTTGGTGTCAGTGCTAATTTAAGTGGGGAATAAAGGTGAATTATGATGTGATTTCTTCATAGCTAGGTTTTGTTAAAAAAAGGGTCTCATGGAACTTTCTTCCAAGCTCTGCTTTTTGTTTAAAACACAAAAGAAACTCACAAAGCCACAGCTCACCCAGCAAAGAGTGACAGGTTCCTGACTCTGCAGCAGCTCTTATGGACCACGCTCACCTGCATTTCCAGACCTCAAGGCAAGAATTAAAATGAAAAATGAATTATTTCCATCACTGAGAGTATTACCCAAACCAGGCAGCTGAAGAATTCCAAAAATAAATTCCAAAAATAAATTCCAAAAACAAACCAGTACCTGTTGTGTCACTCAAAACCTTCCACAATTCTGTCCCCGCAGCTCTGGGAAGATTCACACCACCAAGGTGTTCATTAACACCATTAACAGCATCCTGGGGTGTTGGAGGGGAGGGAACAGGAATAGAATGGGATTTTAGAACTGAAGTGTGTAACATTTATTGTGTTACCAATGTACTAACCAAGGGAAACGTGTCTGACACCCCTCTGGGACTCACTGGGTGTCCCCAGCTGTTACTGCTGTGTATTTTGGGGTTTTTTTACTGATGTATTTTTCATGTTTCTCCAGCTTTTTCCCCCCTTGCTGCTGACCAAGCTCCAAATCTCGGGCATTTCTGTTCTGGACACTCCTGGATGCTGCAGAGGGCAAAGAGCTGCATCCCACCCAGCCCTTCCCGTCCCCATCACCTGAGGGTCACTGGGGTGCCACCACGCCCTGGGTGAGCTGGAACCACCCCAACAATCCTTCAAGCCCAGAGCTGGGGCAGCACAGACCCCATGGCTTTGCTGCCCAACCTCCAGCTCCACTCACCAGGAGCGATGCGCTGAGCAAGGCCAAAGCTTCAGTGGATTGTTCAGAGAATTCCACCTTTTCATGTGCCTGAAGTGAGGGAACACCCCAGAATTCAGGTATTTTAGAGCCACCAGAATGCTCCAGCTCTGGCTTTTTCCTGCTGCCTCACCCACAACATCCATTTTTCCAACATTCCTTTCAGGGGAATGAGGAACACCCCATTCTCCCACCATCAGCCTCTGAGGAAGCGGGTACCATTTTCACTGAAATTCTAATTTAATTTCCCATTTTCCATATTATATGGATGTAATTGGAAGCTGTAGTTTCACTCTAAAATGCATTTCCTAGTTCTGATAATCTACTGAGCAATTTCCATGACCACATATTTGATGGGACTCCATAAAATAAAATGCCTAATGAATAAGAAAGGCTATTTGTATTTTACATCATTTTTCTGTATTGAATATTTGCTTACAGAGTAATCAAAATATTACCCTTAGAGAAGTCTCACAATTAAACCAGTTTTTTAAAAATTGAAACAATTCTGCAGTTTTCCTTAAGGATTTGTTTTTATTTTCATTTACACTGCCACAATTCACTTGCTTTAATCCTTTATCTGTGATTTGAACCAGTATCTCAGGACTAAATGACATTTTTGTTTGTTTTCCAATTCATAACTCTTTTAATCAACCTTACACTTGAACCACAATAGTTGTTTGGGTCCTGCATTAATATTAAACTCCCCAAAGCCCATTTTTTGTGGCCCGAATGGCACTGCTGACCTTTCCTTTCTCAGGCTGCAGTTTGTGCCAGTGCCCCCCTGAGCTGCACGAGTGGCTCCTGTAGCTCACAGCGCCCTGCAGATGGTTGTGATTACACCCAGCACCTCCCCAGGCACTCTCCTCACGGGATCTCACGTTCAGCCCCACAGAGCTGGGCAGATCAAACCCCTCCAGACTGATTCCAGCCTCTCCAAACAGGAGGGGTTTTCAAGTCACAACATTTCCAATGGAATCACTGCTGCCTGCACTGACCCAACACACATCTGGGATTATTCCTGCTGCTGGGAGATGTCCTTGGGGATCAGAGCTGTCAGCAGCTGGGGAATGGATGCCCCAGAGCCCCAAGCCCTGGGGAACAGCAGGGTTTGCCTGCTCCTGGCTGCCCCTCCCAGGGCTCAGTCCTGGTTCCTCGGATTCCCAGCGCTGTCCCAGGGCACAAACTTCCACCAGGAGCTGCTGCTGGTGAAACGCTGGGAGCTGGATCAGGGAACAAATGACTGAAGAAAGGTGCTGCAGCTGAACATATGGCACAGCACTGAAGGGGCTCTGGGAGGAAGGTTTGGATTCCTGGGAAGCTGATGTGCCGTGAGAAGGGCCGGCGATGAAAGCACACCCGGCCCCACAGAAATCCAAACACAGCCACAGACACAATTATTTTACTAATTGCTAATGAATACAGTCAAGTGGCTTCAAAAAGCCAAACTTTGCTTGGACTACTTCAGGTTTTGACCTCTGCAGGAGCAAATGCATTTCAAACTGGAGCCCACCAAAACTGATTAACGGCGGCAGCCAAGGCCAGCGCGGAGCAGGAGCTTTTTTCCATCTATCACATGGCCCCAAGGATAGTTAAATGAACCTTAAAATGGCTACAAACAGCTCAATGACTACACAGAGTCCTGCCAATTAGAAATAATTAGGCAGTCATTTTGGTGGTAAGTCTTTTTAAGTGCATACATAATGATGCAATGATGCTTATTAGCGAGCTCATAGGAGCCCTGCTCAAACAGCCTGGAATAATTATGCAACTATCACAAAGCCTTGCACATCTCTGTACTTCACCTTAATGCATTTAAAAATCCACTTCATTACCTCCAGTAATTAATCCTCCATTAATTGCAGGAAAAGCCCAGTTTACCGTGCTTCGTTTCTAATTATCTTATAAATAGTTATGGTTCTAATTAATGTGTTCATTAAGCTGAATATCTTTCTCAAAGCCATGCTCAGAGCAAAGGTTCTGCTTTTGAGAGAAAAAGCCTAACTAGCCATAAGGTGAGGCCATTTTGGTTGTATTTGCTTTTATTTTAGTATATTCAACCTCCTAATTGGCATTTAAAATCTAATTTGGAAGAACTTCAAGAAGACTATATAGGAGAAAAATAGGAAAAGGCTTTGCTTTTTTTTTTTCACACATTCTCCAACCAAGAAGCTCAGAGCTTTAACAGGAAAACTTTTAGCATCTCTTTTTGATATAGACTGGAAACAGATTTCCAGTGCTGTGCCACAAATTAATTTAAATTCTATCACAATTCAATTTATCCCTGCATGTTTCCATAGAGGAGAACCAAAAACCATGGAAGAAAAATAGATACCTAAGAGTTTATACAGAATTACAAATAATAAACCCATACTGCTGGCCTTGCCTTCATTTCTAGGATCTAAATCCACGGCACAGAATTACAACCAGAATTTACATCAGTTTTTTGAGCTGAGCATGACCTGACCCTTTAAATTCATTGAGAGGTTGCCTTCCTAAGAGGTATGGATATGATCCAATAAAAAACACAACTGGAGAATATCTTACAACAATGCCTATGGATAAGGAACTCCCCCATTGAAACATTTCCCAGGATTTTGGGGCTTTGCATGTAAGAATTTTGCAGAAAATTTTGACTCAAAATAAAATTCTACAAGAGTACAATCAAAATATTTTAGTTACAGTTACAATTATGGTACAGATACTAAATTCCCATCTCTTTCTAGATTTCAGTTTTTTAAATATACATTATATATCTGATACCCCTGTCTTCAGTTACACTATGCAAAAACAAATCCGAGTTTCCCCATCTTTTTATTACCCTCACCACACATTTTACATTAAATATTTTGTTCAGAAAATTGCTCACACTCTAGTTTAACAGCAAAAGGACAAAAGCTCTGCACATGCCTGCAATTATCCCATTTCTTTTGGGAACCTTTTCTCCCTAGAACACTCCAGCTTGGGATAACCTGGAATCACTGAAGTCAGGTGCAGCTTTGCCATGGCTCTGCCAGGGCTGGGGTTTGATGCCAATAAAGCTGCACCAGGAGCAGATGAATCACCAGCTCTACAGCTTGCTCTGGAATTTTTGGGAGACTCATTGTTGGAAACTGGTAAAATGGAAAAGCTCAGGAGCTCAGATGTGGGAGGGGAGGCAGCACAAAGGATGAAAGGACAGCCAGGAGTGGCAGGGTAGCAGAGTTTTCATCAGATTAATCAAGGACTCACTCCCAGAGCACACTTGGGGAATGGCCCAACGTGGATCCCACAGGAAAATGGATTTTTATGGGATAAGGTTTGATACAAAGGTCCCCAAAGGCTGCCTGCAGCAGTGACTGCCCTGCCCACACACAGGCACGTCCTGCTAAGGAGCAATGCCTGCAATCCCACAAAAAACTGACAGCAAAGGATTCCAGGGCATGGATGCTGGTTTATAGACAACCACGGCATGCTTTGGGTTGGGAGGGACCCTAAAGCTCATCCACATCCACGGCAGGGACACCTCCCACTGCCCCAGTGTCCAGCCTGGCCTTGGGCACTGCCAGGGATCCAGGGGCAGCCCCAGCTGCTCTGGGAATCCCATCCCAGCCCCTCCCACCCTCCCAGGGAACAATTCCTTCCCAAAATCCCATCCAGCCCTGCCCTCTGGCAGTGGGAACTCATTTCCCCTTGCTCTATCACTCCACACCAAACATAACCTCTCCATATCCCTTTTTTGGCAGAAATCCACTTTTTTTGTCTTCATCATTTTAACCAGATTCTGCTCCTGCCATGCATTATCAGAATTAGAAAGAGTGAAAGATGGAATAAAGAGTCAATTTTTACTACTAAATTCTACTATTTTGTGTTTCACAGTGGGGAAAATCACTCCTAGAAACGAACCCTGGAAAAGCAACAATTTACAGAGCCAAGAGGGTCTTGGATTACCAGGGCATCCTCAAGACATCTGCTTTTGCAGGGCTGCCTTGAGAAACACGAGCTCTGCAGCACAGAAAAAACAGATTCTATTTCATGGCATGAGCTCTGGTAGCAGATGAAAAAGAGAATTTAAAAAAAAAAAAGTTAAAATATGTAGTGGTTTAGAATGTAGACACACTGAAATCAAAAAGGCAGTTCCTCACTAAGGGGAGTTCCTTTTCCAAACAGAAAACTGAAGCACTAGAAATCCCAACACCCTGCAAAGACCCCTTTTTCCAAAGGGAGGAATGAGAGGTTCTGGAGCAATGATGAGCTCTGCTTTAAACATATTTTGTGTACCCAGCACCTGGGCTGCACAAAACCCAACTTTCCCTGCAATCAGACCTGAGCCTGAGCTCCAAATGAGCAGCACTTCTGCATTCAGAGCTTTTTAAAGGCTCCTTTTTTTGGTTTTACACCAATGAAAAGCATCAAAGCAGCTGTCACTCGCAGCTCTGTGGCTTTATTGATAACTGGAGGGCCCTTGGCGTTGCCTTGTGAAGTTTAATTTCCCAAAGTGGTCAATTAAGGGTGGGCAATGAGCTCAGCAGTGCCTGCTGCTCCAGGATATCCTCACTGCTCCTGCTCCACCTCTGGGCCTTCCTGGACAGCCACGGACACAAACTGATCTTGAAATACGGACACAATCCTCTTGAAAAACCACTTATTGCAACAAAAGAAAAGGGTATTTTTAGAGGCTGGTGCTGATGCAACCTGGAATGCAACAAGATCCTAAATAAAAACTGCAGGGTTGGATTTACTGGGGGAAAACCAAACAAGAGCTGACATTACCATCAGTAGGATCACACTCAGTAATGTCAATTCCACCCTCCTGCCCCAAGCTTTTATTTGAAGTTTCATGAAAGAAATGCTGCGATATCTTAATTAAATCTATTTGCTAATGGACCAAAGGCTTAAAACTTTCCCAGCAGTAAAAAGAGAGAGGAACATGTAATATTTACACTGATTCCTCACATAATTGCACCTGAGTGGGATAACTTGAGGAGCAAGGACAGGGGGAAAAATAACCTAAGCTGTAGATCAATACTTGAAAGGAATGGTAACTCCAGTGGCCACAACCAGGCAAAAAATTAGACAATCCTAAGAATTAATGAGAAGAATAAAATTACAGAAGTATGGAATGGCTAGGAATTTCAAAAGCAATGTTCTAATTAAACAGCACTGCTCGATTTCTGCCAGGACTCCTGTCTGCTTCCCTTTGGAAAACTCCTCCTTTGGCCTTTCCAGAGGGCACAGCTGTGTCCCAGCTGTGTGCCCAGCCCTGCTCAGGACAAGGGCCCTGTCCCATCACTCTGAGCCAGTCCTGCCTCTCCCAGCCCAGTGCCACCCTCCCAGCACACACAGGTGGGCAGCCCAGAGAGCTCCCCCTGTCCCCAGCCTGTCCCTTTCCTGAACAGCACCATCAGCTGTGCCAGCGCTCAGTGCCATGGCCAGACCTCTGCTCTCACCTGGGACACCACCAGCTTTAATCCCACAGCTGCAGCACCCTGAAATTCACACCTCAACACCCTAACAATCAATCCAACTCCACACAGCCACAGTGGATCTTTGCCCACCCCTGCAGAAATTCCATTCTTTTTTTTTAACCAACCTCTCCTCTGTATCCTCCTGTTCCTCCATAAACTCTCCATCACAATTTTACTCCTTATTTATCTGCTGTCCACTCAAAACACCCATCCCTTTTAATTTCCTCTCTCCTAAAAAGCTTCATTTTCCTCTTAGGCCAATGCTGTTTGAGGAAATCCCTCCTGAAGTTTTCATAATGAAGCCCCTGCTCTGTAATCCATGAAAAGCTCTCCACCAGCATGTGCTGAGCAGGACAGACAGACACAAAATTACTACAAATTGTGTCTTGATCCACTAGTTCTTATCAGCTCTGAAGTCTGATAGGCCAGGTTTTAATGTAGAAAGATTCCAGCACTTCAATCCCACACTAAGATAATTGCATAGAAAAAAAGGAAATTATTTTCCTTATTTTCCTTTTTTCTCACTGGCAGGTACCAGTAATACAAACACAAAAGCATTCAGTGATGCCATCTTTAAAAAGTCTCACAAACTGTGCACTACCAACCCTTCAATAAAATACATAACAGCAATTTTTTTCAGAAGGGATTAAAAAGGGAAACTCTCAAAGACCCCAAAAAAACCATAATCAGTGGGGTTTTACTATCAGTTATTTAATGACTCTTTTCACACTGCACTTGAGGACTCTGGGTTTAAATAGCACAAATTAGCTGCTAACCACAAAGAACTGTGCCAGGCTGAGCCCAGGTTAATTCCAGTTCACACTGCTGGGATGATGGCAGCTGCTCTTGCATCCCCAAACCCAAAGCTGTGCCAAAGGCAGCCCTGAGCAGCAGCTCCCCTGCCCTGGATGCAATAACCTGCACATGAAATAATCAGACTGGAGGAATGGTAAAGAAACAAGGTGGAAAACCTGATCCAACACCTCCTTCAGCCACGCTGCCAAGGATCAGCTCTCCAGGCAGGATTACTTCCCATATAATCTTTTTTTCTTCTTCAACATGTACAGATGCACTTGCTGGTTTTGTGTCCGTTTTGAAGCTGAAGTGCATTAAAGATATTTTAAGGCAGCAGTTTGCAGTTTAACATAATGGGAGAAGCCAAAGCCATTTGGCAGACAATAAAGCAAACTTGCATATTCACAGGCAGCTCCAGGATTGGCTGAAATCAGGGAATAAAGGTCAACATTTTTGGTTAATTCTATTTAAAGCTCCGTGAATTAGAAGATTTGTGCAGCAAGTTCTGCTGCAGAGTATTCTCTATGTGATTAACTGGCAGAACAATCACAGTGGAAACTCTCCCAGTATTCCCAGGGCTCCATCCAGCCCAGAATCCTGCAGGAGCCACAGCAGCAGAATATTCTAATAAGAACTCCCCTAATCTTCACCCAGCAATAATTTCAAGATGATATTATTATTCTCATTTCCTTGAATAATATCCATACTCCAGGGCCATTTTCCTTCTCATATTCAATATGGGGCATGCTCCTATCAAGATTCCTTTCCTCATATCCTGTCACAGTATCAATCACTGCCTGCTGTCCACTCAATCCACTTTTGATTTATCAGCCCCGTCTTCCTGGACTCCATAACTCGACCCAAACCATTTTAGCAAGACAGTGACAAATAACACCCAGGATCACATCAACCTGTTCCACTTAGTAAACTAAGGAACAGGAACTGTGACATCCCTCCATAAGTATTCCCTGCTATTCCCCAGCCTGATGTATATTAATGAGGAGCTGCTATTTGAAATGCTCCTTCCACATCAGCATCTAATATGATCAAATTAGGAAATGGGATGATTTATTAAATTCTGTGGAGCTGAAATATTCCTTCCCAGCTCTGGATGCCTGGCTGCAGAGAGGGAGCTGTTGCTTCCAATTTTTCCACGGGAGGATGTGCCTGCGCTTCGCAGACGAATTATTGGCTTTAAAAAGATTGTGAGGAGGCGAAATGTTATTAAGCAAATGCTCAGTAAAACAAACTAAATCGGTTTTAAAATTCCTAATTTAATGTAAATCTTGGTTGTTTCTGCTGAAATTCAGTTTGTGATCTTATTAAGTCGTATTTGCATTGTACTCCCTCACTGTAGGACAGCTTGGAATTTATAGCATTACTGGGAAGCTCCACTTTTTTGACTTTAAAAATGCATCTAAAATAGGATAATTATAATATGCACAAGTTTTCTTATCTTCTCAAATAAAACACAACCACTACTGGGAAGCTCCACTTTTTTCACCCTATAAAACTGCATCTAAAATAAAACAGCCAACACACACAGGTTTTCTTATCTTCTCAAATAAAACAAAACTATTATTAGAAAGCTCCACTTTTTTTACTCTAAAAATGCATCTAAAATAGGATAACTATCATATGCACAAGTTTTCTTATCTTCTCAAAAAAAGTACAAGCAATACTGGGAAGTCCCACTTTTTTCACCCTAAAAATGCATCTAAAATAAAATAACCACAATATGCACAAGCTTTCTTCTCCAATAAAGTACAAGAAATCAGTTTAGGTTGCAAACAACACCTATTTAAAATATCTTACACATAGCATTACAAAACCCCAACTTTTCAAAGTAAAACTTGATCTATCTCAGTGTTTTGCACTGCTGGAGATCTGTAAATCACCTGCTCAAATAAAACACCTGTGTTAGAGAAGTTATTAGAAAATCCATTACTTTTAACACCACCTTCACTACCTTGAAAAACAAATTAAAAGAGGATTGTGGGGAGAAAAGATGTTACAGGACACAGAATCTGTGCCACCTGCATGATTTATACCAAAAACAATTCCAGGCATTTAAAGAGACCACGTACCAGACCTGAACTTCCAACAGGAAGGTAATGTTCTAGAGGCAGACTTCTAATCAATAAAATAAAACTTACAAATGGCATTTTCTGGGCTCCTAAAGGGGATAATCCTCTGAGGGTGCAGAAGGAGGTACAAACCAGGGCTGATCTCCCCTCTCCAGGTGGGCAGCAGCTCTTCCTCCCTCCCTGGCACTGCAGAAGCTGGAGATCCCCAGGATATTCCCCTGGATAACCCATTCCTCACCACAGGAACACAAGGGCTGCCTGAGCTCCTCTGGAGCCTTTCATTAATTATTTTGTATTATTTACAAATGGTTCCTTCAGGGTTTATCTTGAAAAGCCATAGGAAAATAAGCTGTGCCACCCTGGACAAATAAAAATTCGGAATTGCAGCTGGAATTCATGAGAATTCCATGCCAGCACTATAAACACATTCTCCAGGACATTGTCACACCTGCCCCAGGTGGGGCAGAGATGGGGAACCCTCAACCCTGAACCACCTTTTCCCACCGTTTTGATTTTTAGGTTTATTTTTTCTACACCTCCATCACATTCCCTCTCTTCTCCACAATCTCCTTCCCAGCCTGAGGAATCCTAAACTCCTTGGAAAGCTGGTGAGCCCCTGGCTTGAGTGATTTTGAGACAGAAAAGGGATTATTTGGCATCACTGACAAGCAGGGCAAGCACAGGCCTGGAGTAGCAGCTTTGTGCTAAACCAAGATTTAACTCTCCAAAATCAGATTAATGCAGAGCTGCTCAGTGCCACACTACAGCAGACTTGGAAAAAATTACAATAAAGGATGGAATGGCTCCTGTTGGGTTTAACTTTAAGCTTTTGGACTCTTGTGGTATCATTTGGGATGTTCTTTAGGAATATTTTCCCTCTGTGGGTGTGAATAGGACCAGCATTTAAAGGAATGTACAGCTCTATCCCTCTAGTGCTGCACTTTCTGTACATGAAATGTTCGATACACCAAATATTTAATACATCAAATAGTTGATGCATCAGATATTTAATGTATCAACTATTTAACACCAAATATTTCCTAGCAGTAGCCAGGTTTTTCAAGTTTTTAGGTGCCTAATTTCCATATATTGTAACCATGATTAAAATCAAATCCCTTGGAAAGATGACCACTAAACCACAGCTAGTGAGAGCTGCAATTTATATTTATTATACATTATTGTATGACCATTAAACCATAGCTAATAAGGTCTGTAATTTATTATATATTGTTTTATTATAATAAAAAATATTTTAAATCAGTTTATCACACTTCCTAACGCCAAGTATGTGAAAAATCCTTCCCTTTCCCCTCATTCTTCCAACATTTCTGTGGGTTCAAACTGATTTTCTTGGCAAAAAAAAAAAAAAGTGGATATTCACAGGAGGAGAATACCTCTCCTTCAGGAGAGGTCAGGCAGTTTGATTTCTAAATTTATTTCTAACTCTAAATAATTAAATTTCTACTACAAAGGCACTGCAGCAATAAAGGGTCCAAGCAACTCTTCCAGTGAACAGCTGGGAACAAGTCATGGCACAGCACAAAGAAGAGAAAGGGGAATATTCACATCTTCCAACAATATTTCAACATTTAGAGGCAACAGCTCTCCTGGTTTGGACATGGGAACCAAAGGTTTAACAAATTCTTAGTGCAGGCACACAAAATCACCTGGCTGAAGATTTTAAATATGGACCCAAACAACTCTGATCTGCCTCATCCACTCAATAATTAATTTTAAATCAATAGAAAATGCTAATGGAAGCCTGGTAGCCAGGATAAACTTCAGTTAAACCTCTTCATTGAAAAATACACACAAACACAACCTGAGCATCTTTTAATTAAAGAAGAAAAGCAGATTTTTAATACCTTTTGCAACTTCTGGCTAAGATTTAAACATTTAAATTGTGAAATATTTGTTTGTCACAAACCAATGCATGCAAATTTTCACTGCAGACAGCCTTAAATATTAATAAAAGATTGCATAACTAAAGACTCATCCTTTTCCAAGAGGAACACAGGTGAGAAAATCAGTTTATTCTGAACTTCAGGGAGCCAGTGTTATGTGTGGGAATTATGGAACGCAGGAACCCAAGAGGGAAAAAAAACCATGAGACATTTACAGATAATTGTATGACACCAAAAGATCCTATTTATGGGGGTTTTTTGCTTGAATCAAATGCAAAATAAATATCCTCAAAACTGTTCTGCCAGGGTAACTGAAAGATTTAGTGTGTGGCAAGCACTGCAGAGACCCCAGATGAGGAACGTGAGGGATGTGTGATGGTTTGGGCCATCACCTGCAGTCATTATTCCCATTCATCCCAAGCCCAGTAATTCTGGCAGGATTTTCCAGGGATGTTTTTCCAGTAAAATACCGCTGTTGTTTTTTACCTAGGGTGACCCTTACCTCCTGGTCCTGCTCTTGGACCTGGACCTTTGGGATCTGTAGGATTTGCCTCTGCCCCGGGAGCGGCTGCGCTTCCTCCTGGAGCCGTAGGAAGAGCTGCTGCTGGATCTGTGCCTGCGCCTGCAACAGAGCTGGGGTGAGCCTGGCGCTGCCAAAACACCCCAAAAACAGCAAAAAACCCCAGGGATTCAGAGAAAACAGAGCTGGGGTGAGCCTGGCGCTGCCAAAACACCCAAAACAGCAAAAAACCCCAAGGATTTCAGAGAAAACAGAGCTGGGGTGAGCCTGGCGCTGCCAAAACACCCCAAAAACAGCAAAAAACCCCAGGGATTCCTGAGAAAATAGAGCTGGGGTGAGCCTGGCACTGCCAAAACACTCCAAAAACACCAAAAAAACCCCAGGGAGTCCTGAGAAAACAGAGCTGGGGTGAGCCTGGCACTGCCAGAAACACTAAAAAACCCCCAAGGATTTCAGAGAAAACAGAGCTGGGGTGAGCCTGGCACTGCCAAAACACCCCAAAAACACCAAAAAACCCCGAGGAGTCCTGAGAAAACAGAGCTGGGGTGAGCCTGGCACTGCCAGAAACCCAGAAACACCAAAAAACCCCAAGGAGTCCTGAGAAAACAGAGCTGAGGTGAGCCTGGCACTGCCAGAAACCCAAAAACACCAAAAAAAACCCTGAGGAGGCCTGAGAAAACACAGCTGGGCTGAGCCTGGCACTGCCAGAAACACCCCAAAAACCCCAAGGATTTCAGAGAAAACAGAGCTGGGGTGAGCCTAGCACTGCCAAAACACCCCAAAAACAGCAAAAAATCCCAGGGAGTCCTGAGAAAACAGAGCTGGGGTGAGCCTGGCACTGCCAGAAACACCAAAAAACCCCAAGGAGTCCTGAGAAAACAGAGCAGGGGTGAGGCTGGCTCTGCCAAACACCCCAAAAACAGGGACAAACCCCCAAGGATTCCTCAGAAAACACAACACTGCTCCCCAAGCAATTCCTGAAAAACACAGCCAAAGGTGAGGCTGGCACTGCTCCCAAAACCCCCCAAAAACAGGGAAAAACCCCCAAGGACTCCTGAGAAAACACAGCCAGGGCTGAGTATGGCACTGCCCAAAAATCCTAAAGAACAGGGATTCTGATTTTTCACTGATTTCTGGGATTTGGAATCCTAAACCCCCAGAAATCAGTGAAAAAACACAGCCAGGGGTGAGACTGGCACTGCTCAAACAACCCCAAAAAACCACAGACAAACCCCCAAGGATTCCTGAGAAAACACATACAGACTTGGGGGATTCACAAGGTGCTCCAGAAGCCTCAAACCCCACTATTCCCCCATAAGAAATAACTCACACACAGAGGGACACTGTTACTCTAAAGAGTTGATCCTCCAAAATCCACATCCCAGGCAAAAAAAGAAAATTGGGTGGGGACCTTAACTACTATTAATAGTAATCAGTTAATCAGTGTTAATTTATTTCATTTGAGTTCATTTAAGGGCAGTTCCCTCCTGAGTCCAATCAGGACTCAAAAGGGGCTCTTCCTTTTCCCCTCCCTCCCAGTTCTATCTATTTAAAGAATAAATTCTTCCACACCAAGGAAAAAGGTGAAAGAAAAGATATTAACCCCAAAATCCAAATCTTAACCCTTCCTCCCCACCTCCCCAATAGTTAACAATTACAATCCTCCCTATTTTTGGCCTTACATGTGATTAATATTAAAATACAAAATATATATTATATTATATTATATTATATTATATTATATTATATTATATTATATTATATTATATTATATTATATTATATTATATTATATTATATTATATTATATTATATTATATTATATTATATTATATTATATTGCATTATATTGCATTATATTGCATTATATACAATAAAAACAAGAATGGAATTCAGGATGTGCTCAGTGATGGTCCAGCATGAGAGAGAGGGGCAGCAGGAGCTGGAATGCTGGACAGGATAGAGAGGTTAATGCTGAAGAACAGGGCTGCTCCTGGAAAGGGAAGGTAATGTTCCTGCTGGATGAGGGACAGGAATTCCAGGAACTGCTGCCTTTGATTCCTGGGGGTCAGGGATAAACCCACATGGAGCAGGGCCTGACCTGCCAGGAGCATTTGGGCTGCCCCAGGGGCAAAGGCAGGATCCCAAAGGCAGAGCCCTGGATCGTTCCTGGATGCAGCTGGAATGCCCTGGGGTCCCTGCAGCCCCAGTTCCTCTGGGCTCCCTGGAGCTGTGCTGGAATAACAGGATCCAAGGTGCCCAGGCACCCTGCCCTGGCCCTGGGGAGGATGGAGAGCCCAGCAGGAGCAGCAGAAAGGGCTGGGAATGAACCCCTGAGGTGCCTCCTCAGCACACCCTGCAGCCATTCAGAAAGGCCTGGCAGGAGCATTTCCTCCTGGACACCAGGAGAGTTCTCCAGCTCCTCCTCCCAGGGAATTCACCAGCACAAGCCAGACTGAGACAGCCAGGATGGAGCACGGAGCTGCTGCAGGGCTGGAGCCCCTCTGGAGCCAGGCTGGGGCACCTGGGGGGGCTCACCTGGAGAGGAGAAGCTCCAGGGAGAGCTCAGAGCCCCTGGCAGGGCCTGAAGGGGCTCCAGGAGAGCTGCAGAGGGACTGGGGACAAGGATGGAGGGACAGGAGCCAGGGGTAGGGATGGGTGGGAGATTGGGAATTGGGAATTCCTGGCTGGGATGGGATTCCCAGAGCAGCTGGGGCTGCCCCTGCATCGCTGGCAGTGTCCAAGGCCAGGCTGGATGAGGCTGGAGCACCCTGGGGCAGTGGGAGGTGTCCCTGCTGGCAGAAGAAAGGAAGAGCTATTTTACTTCCTGGGGTTTCCCTGGGTTAAAGCAGAATTTCCCTTGGGATCTGCACATTCCCTGCTCTATTCTCCTGGAGGGGAAGGAGGTGTGGGTATTTCTGGTCATGGTGGTGGGTTTGGGGTTTTATTTTGACAAAGTGAAAACAGTTTCACATCTCCTAAGGTTCAGAACAATCTGTGCCATAAAATCCAAACCCTTCCAGCTTCCTGCTGTAACACGAAAAGGGTTTCTAAAATCTCCTACAAATGCACCTTTTCTCATAGGAATGGGACCAGGACGGGAGATCCCGGGAGCGCGACCTGGACCTGGATTTCCGGCCCGACTTTCTGCGGCTGTAGGCGCGGCTGTCCGAGGAGCTGCTGGAGGAGGAGCGCCGCCGGTGCTTCTTCTTCCTCCGGCTCCTGCCCTCCTCCTCCGTGTCCGAGGAGCGCCGGCCCATTCCGACCTGCACAGAACCAGACATCCCCAGCTGGGACAGGGCTGCTGCCTGCCCTGGCTTGGTTTGTATACATAATATTAAAAAAAAAAAAATCAAAACACGTGTTTCTCTCTCCTCCTGTCCCCGTTCCCTGGAGCACAGCCCGACCCCCCGGCTGTCCCCTCCTGTCGGGAGCTGTGCAGGGCCACAAGGTCCCCCCTGATCCCCCTTTGCTCCAGGCTGAGCCCCTGCCCAGCTCCCTCAGCCCCTCCTGGGGCTCCAGCCCCTTCCCAGCTCCGCTCCCTTCTCTGCTTCTCCTCTTCCCAAGACGGCTCCAACTCGCTCAATTCCTGCATCCAAACTCTGGCCCATCCTCACACCTCCGGTCACCGGGGCAGCACCTCCTGATCCACCGGGGAGCGCCTGCAGCGGAACAAAGGCAAATTCACTGTAAGGACACGGAGACCCCTCCGAGCACTGCCGGGAGCCACGGGGCTCCAGGGAACAACACCCTCCTGGAGAGCGGCCCGTTCTGGGCACGGCATCTGCACCGGGACAGGTCCCGGCAGCGCCGAGCCGAGCGCGGCCAGGCCCGGGAGCACCGGGATCCCCCCGGAGCCGCTCCCCGCCAGCACCAGCACCTCCAGGGACTCTCAAGGCCCAAGCCCTGCGCACGCCGGCCATCCCCGGCACAGCCGGGCTCCCCGTGAGGGCTCCGCCGGGGCCGTGCCCCGCACCGCCCGCGCCGGAGGCCGCTGCGCACACCCGGCCCTGCAGCGGCCGCCGACCGCCCTGCCGTGCCCTCGGGGACCGGTGCGGCTGTGTCCCGTGTCCCTGTGTCCCCGCAGTGCCCCCCGTGCCCCCCGTACCTGGCGGAGCCGCCGCGGCCCCGGTTCGAGCCCAGCGCCTTCCGGGGCGGCGGGCAGGCAGCGCCAATCCACCGCCGAGCGCGGCCAGGTGGCCGCAGCGAGCGCCGAGCCATCGATGCGGCGCGCCGGCGAGCGCCCACGCGGGACGGGCGGGGGTCGGGCCGGGGTCCCGCTGCCCACGGGGCCGCAGAGCCCACGGAGCGCTGTCCGCACCGTGCCCGGCACGGTGACCGGCGCGGCGACCCACGGGCGCACGGTGTGTGTGTGACACGCCGCGGGTGACGCGCAGGAGGGGGAGCGTGGGTGGTCCCGGGGTCGGGGTCCCGCTGCCCACGGGGGGTGCAGAGCCCATGGAGCTCTATCCGCACCGTGCCCAACACGGCGACCAACGCGGCGACCCACGGCGTGTCCCGCCCGCCCCGTGTCCCGCCGCAGCGGGTGACAGCGGCACGGAGCGGTTTTCGTTCCGTCCCGGAGAGTTAAAGGAAGGTCGGGGTTTGTGGCACCGAGAGCCGCCCCGCGGGCGGAGGGCAGCGCTCCACGCGCGGCATGGGCACCGCGGCCGTGCCCGCGGGACGGAGCGCGCCGGGCGCGAGTGGGCACGGACCGAGCCGGGACCCACCGGGCCGCGCGGAGCCTCCGCCGGGCACCGACCAGAAATGCAACAGAACGATCGAATCGCTTCGCTTAATTCGATTTTCCTACCGAATTTGGTTCGTTCAACGCGAGCTCCCGAGCGCGCGCTCCCCCGCCACGGGAACGGCGGAACGCGCGTGGGGATAAACGAAATGTCAGGGCGGAGGGGCCGGCCAGGGTCACCCGGGCGCTCGGCAGCCGCGGCGGGTCCGTCACACCGAATGCCCCGGTGCCCGGTGCCCCGGGGATCGAAAACGCCCCGCGGGAGCGGCTCCCGGGCGGCGCCACCCGCGCGGGCACCGGGACTCGCTGCCTGTCGCGACACGGTCGCGTGCGACCGGCTCGGAATAAACCCCGCTGCCACCCCCGGTCCCGAACCTGCCCCGGTAAATGAACGCTCCGTTATGTGCAGTCATCGCCCCAAAGGTCAATGAAAAATCGATACGCAGGCAAGAGTTAAACAATTCTGAATAATTTATTAGAATTTAGCGAAGGTGGGAAAGAGGCGAGCCCCGTCGACAAAAGTGCTCCGCGGTGGGATTTTAAAAAAACAAAGGGAAACCAATATCAGCGATATCGGCGCGTTTGGCTCTAATCCGGTGCTCGCTGCGCGCCCGCTCCTCCCGCGGCCGCGTCCCTCGCTGTCATTTGTCCCCTCGGGTTCTCGGGGCGCTCGGGAGCCCACGGAGGAACTTTTGCGGCTCCCGCGGGGCCGGGGCCGCTCCGGTTGGCCGTGCCCGGGGCTGACCCGAGCCGTGCGGGGCGGTGCGCGGAGCCTGCGCGTCCGCGCCGCCCCCCCGCGCGTCCCGGTGGCCACTCCCCCGCCGCCCCGGCCCCGCTCCGCGCCGCGCTCGCCCGGGACCTCGCGCACGGTCCCGCGCCTAATTAAATTAATTAGGGCGCAGCGCGCGGCGGGCGGGCGGTGCCGTGGCCGCAGTGCCCCGCGGCGGGCGGGCGACCGGCGAGGACGGGAGGAAGGAAGGGAGGAAGGAAGGGGTCCATTCAGAGCTCCGAGGGGAGGTAATTCGCCGGGAACAAGGGGCCGGCTTTGCAAAGTATAAATAGTGCCACTTCAATCGCGGCGTCGCTATCAGACCCCGGGAGCCCTGCACGTCGGGCGGCACGGCCCGGCCCGGCTCGGCACGGCCCGGGGCGCCGCCGCCGCCTCCCCGCCCCGTGGATGCCCGCCCGGGGAGCCGGGGCAGCGCGCCCCTGAGCCATGGAGGAGCTGACGGCGTTCGTCTCCAAGTCGTTTGATCCCAAAGCCAAGGAGAAGAAGGAGCTCATCACCTACCGCGAGGTGCTGGAGAGCGGGCCCCTGCGCGGCGGCGGCCCGCGGGAGCCCGGCGGGGCGGCGGCGGAGCCGGGCCGGGAGGACACGGGCAGCCCCGCGGCGCGGCCGGCCGGGCGCTCCCCGCCGCGGGAGCCCGACGCCGCCGCCGAGAGAGCGGCCGAGGCGGCCACCCCCAAGCTCAGCGACGGTAACGGCGGCACCGCGGGCTCCCCCTTCTCCCGTTCCCGTTCCCCGTCCTCCCCTTCCCCCTGTCGGGGTCGGTAGGCGCGGGGCGGCCGCGGTCGCGGGTGGCCGGCGGGGAGGCTGCGCCCGGCGGTGATGGGCGGCTGCCCGGGCGCTCCCAGCCGCGGGAGACCGGCGGCCGGCCTCGAAGTTTTTAGATTAAAATATTTAAACCCGGATTTAACTTGCTCCGAACGCGATCTCGTTCCCGTTCGGCATCCCACGGGAAGCCGCGCCGCCAACGAAAGCCCGGCCCCGCGGGCCCGTTCGTTCCCCCGCGGCTCCGCGGACTCGCGTGGGGCCGGGCCGCGCTGCCCACGCTCAGCCCCGCGCCTTCCGGCAGATCCGCCCGCGGCTGTTCCGCGCGGCACCGGCACCGGGGCCGCCCGCCGCTCCTGGGCGCTGCGGGAAGCGGCCGGGCCCGTGCCCGTGCCCGCGGGGACCCGCGGGTCGCTGCCGCCCTTTTGTTCGGGCCGGCGGAGCGCCCGGAGCATCCCCGGTCGGATGCCCGCAATGAGGCGATCGGTGCGGCGCGGAGCCGCGGCGGGACCGGGCCGTGCCGGCCGGGCGGCCCCGGGGGCTCGGGGCGCGGGCCCCGCTCTCCGGCCCGGGGCGCGTCTCCGGCCGAGAATTGACCGAGAGAAGCGGATCCCGGGGGCGCGGAGGGGCCGCGGCGGCCGGCGGAGGCTCCGGGGACCTGTTGCTGAGCATCCCCCGGGGGCGCGGCGGGGCCGGAGGGGAGGGCTCGGTGCGGACCCCGTTCTCCCCGGCAGCGGTTACCGGAGCCGGCGGCGGAGCCCGGCACGGCAGCGGCCTGGCGCGGCCCGGGCGCACAGGCCCCGCTCCCGGCTGCCCCGGCCCCGGGGCGCTCCCGCCCGCATCCCCACGGTCGCCGGCAGCGGCGGGAGCGGGGCCAGCCCCGGTGCCCCCGGCCCCGCCGCGCCGGCCCCGCCGCTCTGACTGCTGTGTCGTGCCCAGTGTCCCCAGAGCTGAAGGAGCGCAAGGAGGATGCGAAAGCGATGGAAGACGAAGGGCAGACGAAAATCAAGCAGAGGAGGAGCCGGACGAATTTCACCCTGGAGCAGCTGAACGAGCTGGAAAGGCTTTTCGACGAGACCCACTACCCGGACGCGTTCATGCGGGAGGAGCTGAGCCAGCGGCTGGGGCTCTCCGAGGCCAGGGTGCAGGTAGCCGGGGCTGCGCGGGTGCGTGTGCTCGGGGCAGGGGCAGCTCGGCAAGAGCCGGGGAGATGATGGGGACGAGCCCCATCCTTGTGTCAGGGCGAGGAGGCAGCTCCGCAGCTCCCCGGCTCCCAACTTCTCCGGCAAATCTGCCAGCGGCCTCGCCGGGTTTTGCCTGCCCGGGATTTGTGTCCCCGTCCCTCGGTTCTGCCGCGGTTTATCCCAGCTCCGCCGTTGTTCCATCCCATCCCTGCCTCGGCAGCCGCTCCCGGGGCCGCTGCCCGGCTCATCCATGGACAGCGATTCTCGCCATGGATGTCGCGACCATAAACTGAATTAGACACCGCCGAGTGAAACAATGATAGATGCATTTTCAGCCCGTTTCGCCTCGTAGTTCTTAAATGTTGAAACGGCACGAAAATTGAGCGAGGTGCTTTGTTCGGGTTTATGAAATACAGAAAGTCTGGGATTAACCCGAGATATTTTGAGCTTTCTCCCCTCGCGGGAAGCCGCGGCTTCTCTGGGTTTAACCTGCGCTTTGCACCCTCCCAAAGTTTTTTCCAAACGGGTCTTTGGGCTGCTTCCTGCGAGTTTTGTCGGGATGAGCTGAGGAGCGGGGAGGAAGGGGATCCCTCAAATGAGAACAAATGTAGCTGCTCCGGTGTATTTCCGTTCTGAAAATAAAAGAAGAGAAAATGATGGTCATTATTTGCTGGAACACATGGAGAAGTTTTAGGCCCCGAACATCTGCAGCTGGTGGAAAGTATCGCTGTAACAGATACTCCCCCTCAATCTTTGTGCTCGCAGGCACCATCTGCACCCAAGTACGCGCTCGGTCCCTGGGGGGTTTCCCTGCATCGTGTAAGGTTGTGAGGACAGAGGCAGAGCCGGCACGGGGAACCGAAAAACTCAAAACGAGCAGCTTTTGTCAGAGCCTAAACCACAGGAAAAAAAAAAAAAGAAAAGAAATAAAAAAATAAAAGTCTTCATTTTCCCTCTCTTCTCCCCCTCCTTTTTATATTTTTTTTTGGGTTGCTTTTTTTTTGGTTTTTTGGGGTTTTTTTGGTTTGTTTTTTTTTTTTGCTGGCTGCTTGGTTGGTTTTTGGTTGGTTGGTTTTTAATTGTGTTTGTTCGTGGTTTTTAAATTTATTTTTTATTTCTGTTCACCAAACCCTAACAAAACCAAGGCAAAAAGTTGTTGGCTGTGGAAAATGGAGCAGGGAGGTGCTCGACAAAGGAGGCGGCGGCGGCGCATAATCCGCGCTCCCATGATGCCAAATCGCAGGGTGCATAATAACTTTTGGAGATTTACATAGATTAAAGCCATTCCCTAGAAATCCTCCCGGAAAAAAAACCGCTTTTCAATAATATTTTGCCTCGTATCTGCTCTAATTTGTAAATGACGGAAGGCGCGTTTGTTTCCACGGGAGGCTGAGGGCGAACGTGGCTCTTGGGCAGATTTTCCCTGGCTGGAGAAAATGACAGGGCGGGTGGAATTCCCGTTTAAATTTGTCTCTTAAAGTAAGACCTCAGAAAATGCAATTTTTATCTTTTTTTTAATCTTTTTTTTTTTTCTGGCCGCGGGGAAAGGATTCCTTGGCCGATGTGGCTGCTGGGATGCGCTGCAGAGCCCTGGGTTAAAACGGGGATGTTTTAGGACCGGCTCTCCCCTTTCCCTCCCTCCTTTCCCAAAGCCAGCAGAACTTCGGGCTGGGAATTTATTTTAACGATTCCATTTCCAATATTAAAAGTACGTTCTTGTCTAACGGGGCAGCCTCTTCGGTGCAAGCAAATTAGATTATTATGATAATGAGATAATTATTCCGCTTCTGCGCTACACTCCAGTGAACAGAGAAATTCGAAACTTCTTTGTAGCGAAGCTTTTAGGACCGTGATTCTCCTCCACCCCCCACAAAAAAAAAAAAGAAGATAAAAAGTCATAAAACGCTGTTGTCGTTGAGTTTTTCTGTAAGATAGAGCTAATTAATTTATTTATTAATGAGCACGAGCTTCTCAGGCCATTACCGCCCGTCAGTAGCGGGTATCAAGGGCGATTCCAGCCTTTTGGGAGTCTGCTGCGGAAAGAGGAGCCCGGGGCTCGGGAAATCATTTCCCTGGGGGTGCACGCTGCTCTTGGCCATTTTCGGGGGCTTTGGGCTCTTTCCCTTCTGCCTCTCGGAGCTGGGGAGCGGGGGCTGCCCGGGCGGGGGGGGGGAGCGGAGCGCACCCGCGCTCTTTGTCTGCGGCCTTTGGGGCATTTGAAATCATATTTAAATCATTACTGTGGTTATTATCGTTGTGGCTGTCGTTGTTCTGGCGCGGCCGTGACGCCGTGTCCCGCTCCGCTCCCGCAGGTTTGGTTCCAGAACCGCCGGGCCAAGTGCCGCAAGCAGGAGAACCAGCTGCACAAAGGTAGCGGGGCCGGGGGCGCGCCGCGGGCACGCGCGGGGGCTGCGGCCGCGCTGACCGCCCCGTGTGCCCTTGCCAGGGGTGCTGATCGGCGCCGCCACGCAGTTCGAGGCCTGCCGGGTGGCTCCCTACGTGAACGTGGGCGCGCTGAGGATGCCCTTCCAGCAGGCGAGTGCGCTCGGGAGGGCGGCGCGGGCACAGCGCGGCCCCCGGGGTGACACGGGCCGCCCTCTCCGCTTTGTCCCCGCAGGTGCAGGCGCAGCTGCAGCTGGACAGCGCCGTGGCCCACGCTCACCATCACCTGCACCCGCACCTGGCCCACGCCCCCTACATGATGTTCCCCGCGCCCCCCTTCGGGCTCCCGCTGGCCACCCTGGCCGAGTCCGCCTCCGCCGCCTCCGTGGTGGCCGCCGCCGCCGCCGCCAAGACCACCAGCAAGAACTCCAGCATCGCCGACCTCCGCCTCAAGGCCAAGAAACACGCCGCCGCCCTCGGGCTGTGACCGCCCCGCTGCTGCTGCTGCTGCTGCTGCTGCTGCTTTATTATTTTTTCCAAAAAAAAAAGAGAAGAAAAAAAAAGGGAAAAAAAAAGAGTTAAAAAAAAAAAAGGAAAAAGGAAAGAAACGAGGGAGAGGAGAAACGGACGGGAGATATATACTTATTTAAGGAATTAGAGGACGCGCAGCTGGGAAGTTCACAGGTTTTGAAACTGACCTTTTTCTGCGAAGTTCACTTTAATACAAGAAATTTGATAAGAGAGGCGGGCCTCCTTTCACGTTGCATCAGGTACTTGAGTTTAACAACCACGTCTGGAATAGCGACAAAAAAAAAAAAAAAAAAAAGGAAAATAAAAAAAGAAAGAAAGACTACGACGAACAGGAAAAAAAAAAAAAAAAAGGGAAAAAAAAGACAATGATTTCTCTGCGAATTTCTAATGGGAAACTGTCCGGGATACTTCCTCCAGCAGCATTCCGGGTTGCATGTATTTGTATTTCATTGATGGAGTCCTTTGATTCACTTGCACTTCACCCTCATCTTTAGTAGAAAAAAAAACCGAGACAACCACAAAAGCAAACAAACAAACGTGGCTGGGTTCTTTCTCCTTTAATCTTGGAGGGAAGCAGGCAGAGAGAGGCAGATCAAGCGCTACCTTTTCCACTCTCAAATCTTTGTTGGTCGTTTGCTGTCCCACCTCTGAAATAAAAGGGAGCGGAAAGCGCCAGGAGAGCGGAGTTTGCCTCCCTTTGCCGGTCTCTCCTATTCTGAGGGCAAAAGTAAATGGGGAAAAAAAAAGGAAAAGAAAAAAAAAAGAGAGTATTTAATTCCCAACCACCACTTGACACCACGGCAATTTTCAATAAGAGGTACTGGGTACATGTAAAATATGTTGATACACACGAACAAAGTTTATTTTGGCTATAACTTGTGAATTGATAGTTGACTGTCAAACATTTACATTTTATCTCATAAAGGTGTATCTATTCACGTAACCTTGTGATTTTTTGGTTATTATTATTATTATTTGAGAGACGTATAGCTATTTAACCTGGGGTACCCTGCAGTCAGTGATTGTTATCCCAGATTTTGCCATCTGACCCTCATGCTTATTGCCAAGACAGAGGGAAAGCTCTTCTACGCGAACTTTGGTATGGACGGGCTTTGTATCTATTTGTTCTCCATGAAAACAAAATTATTTATATTGACCATATTTTTTCTAGTGTATTTTAAGTTATTTAAAAAAGAAAAAAAGAGAAAAAAAAAAAGAAAGCAAGACGCTGTTATCTCATTGCATTTGTTGTCAGTACAATATATTTTGTTTCACTCAGGTTTGCTTCACCTTTTTTAATCCATTCTCGACGTCACGAATTTCAATAAGTGCCAAGTAATGAATTTAAGACACTTTGCCTATTGACTGACGGGGGGACGGTTCGGGGGCCGGTGCCAGCTCCCTGCCGGGACTGTCGGTGTCCAGCCAGCGCTGATGTTCTTTCTTTTCCGTGTTCTCACCTCCTGTAGATCTCGCACGTTTCTTTCCGCTCCGTAGATGTCGCGACACGCCGATAGCGCTCAGCACGACGAGGAAGCGCCGCTCGCCTCCGCGCAGCTTTTTTTAAAACATTTTTTTCCCCTCCACTTTCTGTGAGTTTTCCCCGAGTTTCGGCTGCACAAACCGGGACGTTCGCGTTGGGCTTTTCTGCGGCAGCCGAGCCGGGCGGACGCTCTATCGCAATTGTGTCTTTGCGAGTTCTGTCAGGTTCCCTCAGGTAATAAAAGCGAGCAAAGCGGAACGGCTCGGAATCTTTTCCAGGGCGGGATCCGGGGGCACCGGGACCCCCGCGCCCGGGCATTGCCCGCACCAGGGCGGAGCCTGCACCGAGCCCGGGCATTGCCCGTACCAGGGCAGAGCCCGCACCAGGGCAGAGCCTGCACCGTGCCCGGGCAGAGCCTGCACCGAGCCCGGGCATTGCCCGTACCAGGGCAGAGCCCGCACCAGGGCAGAGCCCGACCGTGTCCGGGCATTGCCCGCACCAGGGCAGAGCCCGCACCAGGGCAGAGCCCGCACCGAGCCCGGGCATTGCCCGCACCAGGGCAGAGCCCGCACCGAGCCCGGGCATTGCCCGCACCAGGGCAGAGCCCGCACCGTGGCCGGGCATTGCCCGCACCAGAGCAGAGCCTGCACCGTGCCCGGGCATTGCCCGCACCAGAGCAGAGCCTGCACCAGGGCATTGCCCGCACCGTGCCCGGGCATTGCCCGCACCGTGCCCGGGCATTGCCCGCACCAGGGCAGAGCCTGCACCGTGCCCGGGCATAGCCCGCACCAAGCCCGGGCAGAGCCTGCACCAGGGCAGAGCCTGCACCGTGCCCGGGCATTGCCCGCACCAGGGCAGAGCCCGCACCGTGCCCGGGCATTGCCCGCACCAGGGCAGAGCCCGCACCGTGCCCGGGCATTGCCCGCACCAGGGCAGAGCCCGCACCGAGCCCGGGCATTGCCCGCACCCGCCCGCTCCCACCGAGCGCTCCCGGGGCGCTCCGGGCCCGGCGCTCTCCCCACGCCGGGATTCTCCTCCCGCTCCTCCCGGGGCGCCGGGAAGCTCCAGGAAATCCCGGCGGGAGGAGCCGCTCCGGGCCAGCGATGGACGGGGCTGGCCGGGGATGCGCAGCCCCCGAGCCCCCGCCGAGGAAGGGTCGGGAAGGGTCCCCAGGGCTGGTGCGGCACCGCGGGCAGCGACGGGAGAGCCCGAGGTGTCCCCGCGGGATGGGCAGGGACAAGGACCGGGATAAGGACAGGGACAAGGACAGGGATGAGGACAGGGACAGTCAGGGCACCCCCGGCGAGGCCCCAGGCAGCTCGGCCGTTCCTGTGCTAATAACAGGCTGGAAATGATAGATTTTATATTAGGTAAAACAGCTTTATTCCAGCAAAAGTAAGATACTGCTAATTATAAAGTCAATAAAAGTAACGGTGCTGTCGATTGATCCCGAGTAGAGCAGTTCATTAATATGTGCAGGAGAGCATGGCAGGCTCAGCCCCGGCCTCAGCCACCCTCTCCCCCCTCCAAATAAACCTGCCGGGTCCTGCCTGCTCTGCTTAAGGCACAGCTGGTTGAGGTGGAGCTGCCCAACAGCCTCGTGCAGGTTTTTGGGGGTGGAACACAAACGTGGTGGGAACCTCAAACCTTCCCCCAGCTCTTGGCATGTCTGTCTTCAAGATGGTTGTAATAAAATTCAGGGAAAATGGGCTTTCATCCTATCAGGGAAGGTGATTGGATGGTGTGAGAGAACCGTGTGGTTTTTAGCACAGCTGTGATTAAAATAAAATAGCCTTAACGGGATGTTTTGGACAGGAATACTCGCATTCCTGGTTTCCTTGGACTGGAATCCCTAATAAGTCTACAGGCCAACAGAAGTTGGCCAGGACTCTTCTGTTTCTATTTTATTTCTTAGAGTGTCTGAACCTCTACAAAACCCTGTAGATTTCCCCAAATTTAATTATGGATCTTTCAGGAACCAGCCAGCTCTCACAGTCCGTGCTTCCTGCAGATAAAACTTTGGTGTGGGATTGACAGGGAGACGTGCTGGCCTGAGCAGGGGGGTGGAGAAGGGATCCAGAAATGCGGCAGGAAGGAGCAGACACCTGTTCCTGTCCTGGCAGAGCCCGTGGGGCGCTCCAGCAGGCCCTGCCGTGGGTTCTGTGGGGCTCAAGGTGCAGCTCCCACGTTTTGTTGTCTCTCTGCAGCAGCAGGAGCGAGCAGAGCGGGGCAGGGAGCAGCCAGAGCTCTGCCAGGGAGCTCCAGCCCCGCAGATCCTGCCTGGATCTCAGCTCTGCCCACACCACGGCGTGCAAGGAGCAGGGGGGGACAGCGTGCCTGCAAAGGTGCAGAGCCCTGGCACAAACCTGCTCTGTGCCCTGGGGCTCTCTCGCAGCTCAGCTCCTCCAGGCCAAGCTCTCAGAGCTGCCTTTTGGAGGAGCAGCCTGGGAACAGCAGCCGAGCCTCTGTGGGATCCTCGGAGGGAGCTGTGGCTGGGCAGCCACGGGATAAATGATGTGTTGTGCCAGCAGCACAGCCTGTGCTCCTTCCTGCCCAGCAAATATTGATACTTGCTCCATTTTGTGGCTGTTCCCGTTTTGTTTGCCCTTGAATCCTCAGTCCCTGGCTATTTCCGAGCCTGATTCCCTCACTGTGAGGTGCCAGCAGGTGAAAGGGCACCTTGAAGGTCACCTCCTCCTGCAGAGGTTTGAGGAATAAAAGCAGGAGATTTGGATCCCTTTGGGGCTTCTGAGGTGGGCAGCAAAGTTCTGCAGGGACCTGGAAAAGTTCTGCTCATTTTTAAATTTCGCTTCCCTGCATTCAAGCAGCGACTGCCCCTGGTTTTCCTGGAGGATCCAGTGAGTGTTCCCAGCCACGGGAGCTGTCACTACTCACACTTTACACCAGCACTCAGCCTTCCCTCCAGGTGTTCCTTAGGCAATTAACTTGGTGTGAGTGAAGGAAATCCTCAGAATTTTCGACACCCCGAGTCCCCCTGCTCTGCTGGCAGGCCCTGGGGCTTTGGGATGTGTTTGTGCTGCTTTGCCAGCTCCTCCTGGCCCCAAGGGCAGAACCAGCAGAGCCACCAATGCCCATCACCTCCCTCAGCCCTATGCTAACACCAGGGCTGCTTTGACAGGGGGAAGAGCCACACAAACCCTCCCTTCCCCGTGTGAGGCTGAGGGTTGGGGCTGGAAGTGCCAGTGCTGTGAGTGCCAGTTTTGGTGCTGTAAATACCAGTTTTGGGGCTGTGAGTGCCAGTTTTGGGGCTGTTTTGGTGCAGTGAGTGCCGGCGCTGCTGCCCACCCTCCCAGGGAACAATTCCTTCCCAAATCCCACCCATCCCTGCCCTCCATCACTTTGAAGCCATCCCCCTCCTTGCCCTGTCTCTACACGCTCTTAGGAAAAAACATCTGAATTTTGGAAGCAACCAGAAGAAGACACAAGGATTCTCCTGAAGGTGATTTTAGTTCAGTGCCTGAATTCTGTGAGGGCTGGCCCAGGTGGCCTCCCCTGCTGTGTGCCAGAGCATCCAGGAGGGGCTTTGGCAGCCCAGCACAGACAGCAGTGTGCAAACTGTTATTATTAACAACAACACACTTCCCACCCTCTCATTGTCCTTTGAGTAAATATTTAAGCAGTGGAAACTTGGCTTGCACCTCCCCAGACTGGCAATCTGCTGGAAACTGAGATCCTGCCTGGATCCCCTTACAAAATCCCTGTGAACACTCAGAACATCTTTTTCACCACTCCTCTGCTTTATGGACACGCTTTAATTATTATGCAGATTCTCCTTTAGGAAATATTTGGATTTGGAAGTGTTTGGCCATGTGGTAATCTTTAGGAAGAAGGTAAACATATTCTTTGTTAAAGAAAATGTAAATAAAGAATTGCCCCAAAATATCTCAGAGAGGTTAAATGCAGGACAATGGGAACCACATGGAAATGTTCCTGCTGTCCGTGGCAGGGAACTCAGGGATGTTCCCAGTGACTTTGGTGACTGCAGCAGGAATTCTGCTGGGGTCCTGACCCTGTAAGAAAAGGGAAACAATGGGGGAAGGAATTAACTGGGTTTGATGGATTTGCAACCACAGAATCCCAGACTGGTTTGGAAAGGATTTCAGTGTTCATCCCACCCACCCCTGCCATGGCAGGGACACCTTCCCTGTCCCAGGCTGCTCCAGCCGGGCCTCGGGCACTGCCAGGGATCCAGGGGCAGCCCCAGCTGCTCTGGGCACCTGTGCCAGGGATTTCCCACCCTCCCAGCCAGGAATTCCCTCCCAATATCCCATCTTACCCTTTGTCATCCCATACCTGGTTCAGATTATCCCAGTTTCTGAAGAGTTATTCGCTTACAGAGATACCACAGCTCCAGCACCCATCCTCCCCCTGCACAGGGATGGGAGCTCATCCCCAGGGCTCCTGCTCTGTTTTTAGCTGCTTTTCCTCCTTGTGCAATCCCTGCAGTGGGATTTGGTTATTCCCACAGGGCTGGAACTGCAGGAGAACATTTCCTGATGGATCTGATGGTTTCAGGCCTGTTCCTGACCTGTGGGGCAGTGGCAGCTCCGTCCTCCTCCCCCTGCAGCAGCACAAGAGGTGACAGACCCTGGTGGGTTTTGTCCCTGCTCCATGCAGCTGACAAGGAGCTGTGCAACCTTAAGCAGATGACAATTTTTACATGTGTAATCAGTTTAATTACACAAGCTGCTTACAATACTTTCCTACCCAGGTAAAGGATTCTGTATGAATTTCAAAGCTAATTTGGCCACATCAACACTGCTAAAGGAAACAGGTACATTTGCAATTCATGCATCATTTTACGTTCAGATGTAATTAATTTGGATTATTTTCTAATGAACTCGTTTTGCTGGAAATCAAGAACTTCTTTTCCTGGGCTGGGGAAGTGCCTGTGGATTTTCCCTCTGAGCTCTCTGGCAGAAATCTGCCCTGAGCTGTGTCTGTGGAACAATGGAGAGGCAGATTTACAGGGTGCCAGCTCTGCTCTGGGCCTGCAGGAAGATGAATTTAGATGAATTAAGCCTTCTCTCAGAAATGGGACATATACACTGCAATTGTTATTAGCCAAGATATGGCCTGGGCCAGCCTCAGCTCTGGGTGAAGTATTCCTGTGAGTAATTTATCTCCAGGGCTCTCAAATGTAAGAATTTATTTAAATTTCAAGTTGTGCATAAGTTCTTTAAGTGTCCTGCTTAGTTTTCAGGAAAATAACAACAAACACAGAGCAGGATTTGGGTTTGGTTTTAACTCCTTCCTGTGTGTTTGCACAATCATGGGTCAGCCATGTGGGGGAATCTCTGGGGGTTCAGTGGATTCAGATGTTGTCAAGGAGGAAAAGGGAGTTTGGTCTTGTCTAAGTGCAGAGAACTTGGAGCAGAGGTGTGGATTCATGCTGGAGGCTCAAGGAGCCAAGAGAATAACTGGAGCAGAAAGAGGAACTTTTGTTCTGCCATTTGCAATTAAAATCCAGAGAATCACAGAATGCTTTGGGTTGGAAGGGACCTCAAAGCCCATCCCACTGCACTCCCTGCTGGGGACAGGGGCACCTTCCACCATCCCAGGGTGCTCCAAGCCCAGTCCAACCTGGCCCTGAAAGATGCTCGGACTTTTGTACTTTAGCACCTATAAAATGGGGGCGGTCACAACTTCAACGTGGAACTGAAGTTGCAAAAATTTAAAGAAAACCTCCAGAATTCTGCAAATTGTTCTTGAGGCTGCACTGGGTCCCTCTGTGGGCAGCACCCCCCTGGCCCTGTGGTCTGAGGAGGAGGATGGAAGGATGGCCTTCAGCCAGCCTTTCCAGAGAAGGAGCTGCAGAATGTAAATGAAAACAAAACAAAACACAAAAAAAATCAGGTTTGGGCACAGAAGAAACGCATTGGCCACAAATTGCATTTTTCCTGATTTCTGCACAGCTCTCCAATTGGCACAACCTTGTTTAGCTTCAGAGATCTAAGAAAATTACAGCCCAAGGCTCTTGGATGGTGCCTGAGCGTGGCTCTTATCGCTCAGATCCTGGGGAATAATTTAAGGCCAAATGTCCATCCCAGCTCCCCTGCTCTGACATTCCCATGTTTGCCCTGGGACACCCAGGAAGGCAGAAAATGTGGGCAGTCTTTAGAGCAGTCTCACATGAAAAAGGTGTAAAATTGTCAAAAGCAGCTGCAGCTCCTGCAGAGAAGCATCCTGGAGCATCCCAGGCAGAGGGAGGGAGGTGTCCCTGCCATGGCAGGGGTGGAAGGAGATGATTTTTAAGGTCTCTCCCAACCCAGACTGCTCTGGGATTCTGAGTTCCCTGGAAATAAATAACCTGAGAACACCTCTTGGGAGCAAACTGCTGTTGGTACCTGAATGGCAAGGCTGAGGAAAGAGCCAAAGGAATGAATTCCAGCAAAGCCCTGGAATCTGGGGGGCTGTGGGTGCTGAGAATGGCTCCAGCCCAGCCAGGGGTGCTGGGAGCCACATCCAGCTCTGCTGCAGGTGGGGAGGGAACAAGGGAGGTTCTGTGGGAGACAGAGGGGCCAAAGCAGCAGGAACCCATCCCTGCAGGCAGGGAAAATCCAGGATGGGCCACAGATGGGGACGGGGACAGGAGGAGCTGTGACAGGGAATGTGGGGATGGGAGGGACACAGGGAGTTTGGTGGGGGCCATGACAAAACCAGGAGCATTTCCAGGTCCCCTGGATGCCCTCCCAGCTGGGCACAGTGCTCTGGTTCTAATAAACAGTCTCAGGCTGTGTCAAGGGAAATGCAGGTGGGATATCAGGAAGAAGTTTTTTCCAGAAAGGGTGAGAAAGTTCTGGAATGTTCTGCCCGGGGAGGTGGTGGAGTCCCCATCCCTGGGTGTGTGTAACAAAGCCTGGATGTGGCTCTGGGTGCCAGGGTTTGGTTGAGGGGTTGGGGCTGGGTTGGACTCGATGGTCTTGAAGGTCTCTTCCAGCCTGGGAATTCTGTGATTATTCTGTGATTCTGTGATTCTGTGAATTCTGTGAATTCTGTGATTCTGTGAACCCAAATGGACTCGTGGAATGCTTTGCTCACTCACCAATTTTTTTCCTGGATGAAACAACCCAAGGGAGCCTGGGCAGTCTGTGCCACACAGGCTGGCAGTGCTGGCCCTCCCAGAGCTTGGGAATTCAGCAGGTAAAGGTGGGAAGGGAAATGCCCAGTTTGGCCCTTGGAATGTGATTGTCTTGTGTACATTTGTGTCCCACAGAAGGACCAGAACCAAGGAGTGCAAGCAGGAAATTCAATTTTCCTGCTATCCATTAATCCATCATCCATGAATGGCCACTGTCTCCATCATTCCCAGGGACAGGGAAAACAAAACTCCTTCAGGGGAGCTTGGGGGTTCCTGAGGGCATCACAGCCGGATGAAGGGCATGGAGATCATCCTCCTCCTCCTCACCAAATGTACTCCTGGCCTTGCACCTGCTGCCAGCAAGGCAATTCCAGAGTGAGGGTGATGGAAACCTTGCTGGAAAGGGGATGTGCAGTGATGGAAAGGAAGACAGAAGATTTCAAGCTGTAAATAATATTGTTTCCCTCCTCTAGGATTTGTTCAGAGAGGCACAGGAACTGCCAACTTCACCCTGGCTACCTGCAAACTGCGAGCATTTAAACACAATTAATGCAAAATAGCATTTAATTCTAACTGAATCCCCTCATTTGCAGCACATGGATAAAATTCCAGTGGGGTGGGACTCCATGGAAAGTCTCGTGAGCAGCACTCACTGAGCTGGAGCTGTCTGTGTAAGTGCAACTTCACAAAGGATAATTTTTATTTTTGACATCCATTTTAAAGGAGACTCAAACCTAAGTAACAACTTCTGTTCCAAGCTCTCAGCAGAGCCGTTGGGCCCCCAAAATAAACTGTTGGTTTAACATTTATTTGTGCCCAAACCCACACACATTTGTTTGCAGAGATCAAAGTGGGTTTCCAGTTTACAGCCGAAGCTGTGGCCGTGGCGGAGCTGTGGAAACCCTCCCCGGGTGTTTGAGCAGAGCTGTTTAAACACAGCTCTGCAGCCAAAAAATCACACGGAGCCCTGGGCTCCGGGGGCACCCTCGAGCCCTTTGTAGGCTCCGTTTGGGATTTCAGAGGGGAGAACATCCCCGGATCAGTAATTTCCCAGCGCCTTTATTTCCCTCTCAAAGCGCAGGGCAGCAAACAGCTCTGCCAAAGTGATGTGAAAAGGTTTCCAGCTGGGAGGACGTGTTGGGATCTTAAGCCTCATGCTGGAGCAGCTCCTTGCTGCTGGAGATGAATCCCAGCATCTTCCCCTCCTTCTCCTGGAGGGAGCAGAGCTCCAGCTGTCCAGAGGGACCTTCCACAGCGTTTTCCCAGCCCATCCCCTGGGAACCAGCCCTGAGATCCACGGGGAGGTAAAAGTTAATGATGATTGTGCATCTAAATCCTGGCAGGGCTGGAATTCAGGGGATCAAGGACTGCAAGAGCCTCTGAACAGAATCAGAGTTACCTCGTGTTCAGACACTCCCCACTGGGCAGATACTTGGAGTGGCAGATGTAAAGTTAATGGCATTTAATAAAGTATCTGCAAAGGGAAAAATACCAGTTCAGTATCAGAGAGAACAGGATGAGTGGTCTGGCTTACATTTCCATGGCCAATCTGGTTCCATTTCTATCACCCCTTTATCAATATTTCAGGCTTGATTATTTGGATACAATAAAAAAAAAACCAAAAAACCCCTGGGCTCCAGGAAGAGCCCAACCTTCTCAAGGACGTGGTGGATTTTAGCTGATGTTGGTTTCTGCTCAGTGAAACTATTGGCAGTTGCTGTGTGTGAGTGGGTTGATCTTTAAAGCATCAATTCTCGGGGTGTTTGTCTTTCCCCGTGCCTGCTGTCTGCAAATCCTTTAGCAGGCAGAGATCTGGGCAGTCCTGACCACAGCAGCATATTTTATTTGTTGAAAATCAGTTTTGTATTGTAATAAAGAATATTTGCTGTGGCAGCCTGGGTTTTTTTTTCTGGAGACTGATTTATACCTGTCCAGACAGCTAAAGAAAAATGCCTTAAGACTTAACTGCACAATTCTATTATCCTAAGTATCAACTCTCAAATTCCTGTAGTGAACTGACTGTGGATTTCTGATTAAAAATGAATTCTAATTAATTTAAGGATCAGAAAGAAACAAAAGGAAAGCCATGAGCTGCTACCTGACATCATGGCTGGGACTGGTCTGGAGTGGATGGAGGGCTGAAAATGTGAGAAACAGATCCTGGAATCCCAGAGGGGGTTGGAGGGACCTTAAAGCTCATCTGCCATGGGATGCCTTCCACCACCCCAGGCTGCTCCAATCCCCTTCCAGCCTGGCCTTGGACACTTCCAGGGATGGGGTGGAAGCAGCTCTGGTCCAGTGGGGCTGAACTGGATCCCCTGGCAGGGCCTGACAAGGCAGGGAGGGAAAGCTGCAGTGAGAACATCATGGAGAGCTCCCTCCTGGAGTGTCCTCCTGAAGGTATTTCTGCTGTCAGAAGGTCCACAAGTCTGGAACTGGGGGTTCAGCAGCTCAGCTCTGTGATGGGAGGCAGAAATGCCAAATTTAACCTCACCAGGACGAGGTGGAGGAGGGACAGGCACTCCTGGATGGACTCAGGGCTGGGAGAGGGGAGAGGGAGCTGAAGTTGTGGATGAAAAGGCAGCAATGAGTCCGTTTGGAACCATTCTGTGTCTGTGATCTTTGGCAGGGGGTGACTTTCTGCTGCTGCTCTCTCCTCTCTCCTGACCAGGACCCCGTTCCTGGCTGGTCCCCTTTGTCCCACTGGGATGTTTCTATTTATAGCCCTTTGGGGTGGGTGTGCAGGGCCAGCTCAGCCCCTGAGACACAGCTCAGCTTCCCTCAAAGCAGCTGCCTGAGGAGGGGCCTCCTCCTCTGGGAACCTCCTTTCCAGAGGGGAAAAGTGCCCAGGGATGGCTGGTGTGTCCCCCTCTCCCCTCAGCCTGACTGCCATGAGCTCCTTCCACCATCCCAGCTTGCTCCAAGCCCTGTCCAAGCTGGCCTGTGTCACCTCCAGGATGGGAATGCAGGCGACACAGGAAAAACAAGCACTGGAGATGGAAAATGGTCACTCACACAGGCAGCATTCATCAAAAAACCAGCCCTCAACCCCTGTTTGTTTAACTTTTTGTTTGCTTGTTTTTAATTCTTTAATATAAACTAGTCAGTTTTAATTATTTTAGATGCAACCAGAGCCCCTTTTTTTCTGATTTAAACCAGTTATAAATATAATTTTCTCATTGCAGACCCAAGGAGTCCCTAAAGCAGTTCCAGATGCCAGACATGGACATTTGTAACATTCCTACTGGGGGAGAACTTTGGATATTGAATCCAAAGCAACAAGTTTAGCAAACAAGACACTGACACACGAAGAGAGAAAATGGTGAGAAGAAAAAAGTTCAGTCTATAAAATTTAGATGAAACTTCTCCAATTCATACAAAGAGTTTTACAAACATTAGTTTAAGCAAAGACATGGCTCAAAAATGAAACCTGAAAAGGAGTGAAAGGACTGGACTGAGGAGAAGTGGAATAAAATGGAAGGAAGAGGCAAAGGAAGAGAATAAACAGTAAACAAATGGGGACTTGAAAAAGAAGTGCAAAATGTCAAAGGAGAAAAGCAGAAAATCACAAGAAATGCCAAGGAAGAATAATTTCAACAAGGCAGGGATAAAAAATTGAGCTGGATGAGGAAAAATGCAAGAAATACCAGGAGTTACAATGTTCTAAGGACAACAAAACTGTGAAAACACTCAGGAGGAAAGAGAAAATATGAAAAACCTCATTTTGTATTAATTGTGTTCCCTTTCAGACACCACATTCCAACACTGGAAAAAACTGCTGTAATGAGATTATTGTTTACAGCAGGTTCTTTATTCCTCAGCTGCTTCCTGTTCAGCCTGCCTGTGTTTGATCTCATTCTGTCAAACCTTGCAGAGCAGCCCCTGAGTTGCTACCTGAAAATAAAGACTTAATCACGCCAATGGATTTGGAACAAAAATCCTCATTATGGCCCCATTTTTCCTAAAGGCTTTGTGTGATTACCCAAAGCTCAGGCTGCAGCTTTACAGCTTCTGGCAATCTCCAGCCATTGATGGTTGGGGGCTTGGTTTGTTCCTTGACCTTGAGCAGCTCAGGTTTGGGGTGGCAGTCACCCAGGATCCACCCTTCAGTGCGATGCTGAGAAACGCAAATTCAATTAAATATTAGAGCCCAAATATTTAGACAGAATAATTACATCTAATCCCTTAATGGTTGTTGAAAATCGCTGCCCTCACAGCATGGCAAATCTTTGGATTTTTGGGGAAAAAAACATTGGGAAACAGGCATGAAACCCCCCAAAGAAGCAATTAGCTAAATAATCCCAGGAATACACAGAGGAAGCAAGTGGGAAACGTTGTATGGAGTTGTGGTTATGGAGGGAAAATGATTTTATTATCATGTGTTTTAAACAAGCAGGTGCCCACATTTTTCATGCAATGGCACGGTTGCGTTAGGCACTAAAATCAGATTTTAACGTACTTTTAAATGTTCTCCCTTCCCCTCCACTCCAGGGTTTGAAACTGTGGCTTTTGTCACCATTCCCGTGCCTTCCAAAGGTTCCTTTAAGCACCCCACAATTAGCAGAGCTGGCTAATAGACCATCTCCTTGATAAACTTCCTCGTTAAGGGGAGCCCAGGACAAAAAACGAGCCTGGTTCTTTAAAAGTTTATCCCTGTGGCACCATCGTGTAAGCATCCATATGGGACAGTAAAAATGGAAGACGACACATTAAATGACATTATTATAAAATGCAATACTCTTGGAATGATCCCTTATTAAATTAGGCTCTATGATCTGAGATGAATTTCCCCGATCCCTAATCCATCACCAGAGAAATATTAAAAGATAGGTCTCAACTGGCATTAGAATCGCACTCAGTCTCTACTTTCATTATTTTGAATTAGGGTGCTACTGGGGGGAAGCCTCTTAATGAGAATTAGAGTGATTCACTGGCCTCCTTTTGGATTTTGACAAGTAAAATATTAACTCTTCAGTCACAGCTGTCGGAATTAAAATACTTGGCAGCCACAGATGCACAAATTAAATTGGCCTTTATGTTTCCATATTGCTGACCTCCTTAGAGGCAAAAACATCAAACCCAACAATAACAGCAAACCCACAGCATGTCATTCCTTGGAAGAAAATATATTTATTGAAGTTTTTATATTTGTTTCAGTTTTGAACACATAATTGAACAAATACGGGACGTTTCTACAAAAGGCTCTTATTTTAATTTTGCGTTCTGTAAAACTTCAGCTACAAATCAGTTCCTGTGAACCATTAATCAGGCAATAAAATAATAAATGAAGTTATTTCGGGGATTTCTTAACTGTTTAAACCAACATAAATCAGATTTACATGCAGTGCATCAGTGAAAACATCTTAATGGCTTTGACTGGCATTTCTTTGGGATTGTTTCTCTGGTTTTAATAGATTCTTTTTCTTAGAAACAATATTTGAAAATGCACAATTACTGCAAAAGAACAAGGCTTTTTATTAGCAGCGCTCCAGTTTGGAACAGCAAAATAAGCTGGAGTTTAGCAATGTCAAGAAAAGATCCTTTCTGATCTTTCCCCCTCTTTTTTGATTTACTGCTGTGGCAGTGGAATTTCAATTAATCTCAGTTAAGCATGCCTCAATTAAGTGTATTTCAATAATAATAAGAGTTTCCAAAGTGGAATTGCAGCATGGAAAAGAAAGGAAGGCTGCAGAAGTGATGCAGAGGTGGCTTTATTTTTATTTTTATTTTTTCAAGCTCTCCTTAAATTCTCTGATCCATCACACCCAGGGCAGCCTGGGGTTTGTTATCCTTGCCTGCGTCCCTGGTCACCTCCAGCGCTGTCCCTCCTCCCTAACGATCCCGCATTGATCCAGCTGGGAGCGCTGGCAGCGCCTCCAGGGGATGGGGATGGAGCCCCTCAGCCATCCCCACAATCCCGGGGTGAGCTCCCTGGACCTGCCCTGGGCAGGGAAAATCGGGGGCTGAGGCCGAGGCAGGCACAGGGGGGTGAATTTGGGCTCCCTGGGAGAGGTCACAGGTGGAATTCCTCCACAGAATTCCTGGGAGCACGGACTGGGATGCGCTGCAGAGTGGATAGGCTGTGACAGCGTGGAGCAGCTCGTGTCTGACGGGAGGAAATGGAGTTTGGTACCCTCTCACTGCTTCCCCAGTTTTCACTCATCCATAACCAGCCTGGGGAAGGTGATGCCTCTTCTGCTCCTGACAGGGGAGTTCCAGAGCTGATAACGCAGCATCACTGGTATCTAAAAGGATCCAGCTCTGAAACCTTAATATTAGGAAGTTATTCCCTTGTTATTCCCTGGCAGGGACCTGATGGATGCATTTGCACTGTGCACATTTGTTGTTCCCCCTCTCCCTGGCACCTCCCCAGGGAAATGGGACACACTTGCTGTGCTCAGCACAAAGGAACCGGCCCCAAGTTGTGCCAGGGGAGCTTCAGGTTGGATATTTGGGAAATTTCTTCACCAGAGGGGTTGTCCTGTGGTGAAACAACAAAGAGGTGGCAGTGGTGGAACCCCATCCCTGGAGGGGTTTAACAGCCCTGGGGAGGTGACACTTGGGGACGTGGGTCAGCGGTGGCCTTGGCAGTGCTGGGGATGGTTGGACTCGATGGTCTGAGACGACTTTTCCAACCTTAATTATTCTTGAGGATGCTGAGGTGCCCTGGTGGCTGGGACAGTTTAGGGCTGTGACATCCAGCCCTGCCTGGTCAGAGGTCCAACCACACTGAGTTGTCCCAGAGTGGGCTCCTCGTGCTGCTCTCAGTCACACATGGGGACAACATTCCATCAGCAATCCTAAGGCTCTCCTGGAGCCTCTTCTCCATTGTTTTCATCCCTTTCATTACATTATCTCAGCCATGCAAACAGCTCCTTCATGGGATTCAGGCTTTCCTAGGAGCGCTTACCCCATCTTTCCTCCTTGCCACATCCCCACTCCTTCTGAAGCCCTCCTCCCTCGGAGCACTGCCCCAGCCCCGTCTCAATCCAGAATTCCCAGTCTGGATTGGGGCTGGGAATCCACACAGAGCTTTCCAGGCTCTGTGGTTCCTTCCCGGGTTCCTCGTCCGGAGCCAGGAGCACCACGGAGCCACCTCTGTGTGAATTAGTCCTGGGAACTACTTAATCCATCTTCCCTGGAATTAAATGTGCACGGAGAGCTGCCGGGGGCCGTGCCGCGGGCGGCTTTAATTTCTTTTTTAGAAGGCATTAGCAGAACTCGATAAAGGGTCAAGTAATTTCATCCAACTTGCCACCAGTTAGTTAAGGGGAAGCGACAGGGCTGGAGCCTGACGTTGTTACAAGCCCGCAGAATCATTTTATACAACAGGAGGTTTAAAATCCCATTTTTTTTGGCCGGCAGAGCGCTGGCGGGAGGGAGGATGCCGGGCTGTAACGGATTGCCCCAAACGGGGCACCACCAGGGATATCTGAGTTTCGGGGGAGGGCTGGGGGCTGAAATGAGATGGTTACTTGTGGCACGGGAGCGGCTGCGGAGCGGGGCCGGGGAGCCTGGCCGGGGAGTAATTCCCGGGAATTGTGAGCGGACAGTGGGTCCGCGGGGAGCGCTGGCAATCATGGCGGAAACAATGTTTGCATCGATCAGCTGTCACGGTGATTTATGGCTTCATTTTGCTGTAATGGAGAATTAGTGGAAAGATTATCAGGGACTCAACACTTTGGCTTGTTACCCATGTCCAGACGAGCAATTTGTCTCCCTGAAGCAGTGAAATACTTGTGACAGCTCCAACACTTGCCCTAATTCAATCAAGAGAAAATGTTGGAATTAATTTGTTACAAGAAAATTTAAATATGTTCAGCAAACAGTAACCGCAGAGCAGCAGCTGATTTATTGTGCTCGGCAAGATATCGATCCGCTTCGATCTGCTCCATGTTGAGGTTTTAATGTGTAATAATTTCCAATTTAAAGCTCCTTTTCAAGATCACGGGTTTAAAGAGAGGGCAGGCTGGGTCTCAAGACCTGATTAGGAGCCTGTTGCAATGGCTTTGTCAAAAGCCTGTTTGAATGTAAATTCATAGTTATCTTTTGCACTATCTTTAATATTCTTGACATGGATTTTATTGTGTGTCAAACCTCAGGCCAGCTGCCTGCCACAACCATTAATGAAACATCTTAGGAAATAAATCTCAGTCTTTATACAATATTTTTAAAAACCTGAAACATTAGATGTCAGCGAAAAAGGTGGAACAGCATCCTTTTTTTTTTCCCCTGCACAGTAAAGCATCAGAGATGGAGCAGTTTTACAGCTCCCCTACACAATTAGATTGAATTATTGTGCAAATGCTATTATGCCATAAGCCTAAATTCCAAAGTCTGCAGGAATATTTTAGGTGCTTGTACAGATCTGTTATCTTCATTGAAGGTGTGACAGCTTATTCGACCCTTACAGATCTATAATTTTTAAGCTTTTCATTATTAAAATGCTCTCCCCTAATGCCTGTAGGGTGACACCACTCAGGGAGGTGGCTGGAGCATTGGAAATTTAGCTCCTTATAATTCATGGAGCAGCCGTGGTGGTCTGCAGGCTGTGCCAGCTCCTCTGCCACCCAACTCCTGCAAAATGGGGGGAAAACCAAATGTGCTCAATGAATCCTTTCAACCACATTGTTATGATTGATTAAAGGCAAACCCAGGGCTAAAACCTTGTTTAATAGCCAGCTCCAACTCTGAGTTTTCGCCAGCATTTTTAGGACATCAGTGGGTCACATAATTAGAGAGCAATCCTGTTCAACCTAATCAATAAGGAGTCGTCACCACCATTGGACACATCCATAGCCAAGGATTTTTTTGCTCATTAGGAGAGTTTATTTCAGTTATTCTTAGTTTTGCTGCCTCATACTGAGCACTGAAAAATCAGCTCTCTTCATTTTAACCGGTTTTGAAAGTATTTCTCACAATGTCTGGGCTGTCAAACACAGGGTTTGGGCGTCACCACTGGGTCAGCCATGCTGGGAGGTGCAGCCCCCCAGGTTCTCCCAGGAAAACCCACACTAGGCAGCAGGATTTTTCCCAAATGGGTGATGGGAGAGGTGTGTGAACACCTCAAGCCCACCTGGGTGATCCCAGGAGAGCGTTTGCACCTTCCCAGTGCAGGGGAAAGGACCAAACTGCAGGAGAAGCTGAGCTCCTGAGCTCCCTTGGTCACCAGAGCACCTGCACTAAATAGCCCCATCCCTAAGTGTGTGCCAAATGCTGTTTGAAGGATGAATGCTATCCCTTCAAACAGGAGCTTCCTGCCTGCCCCCTCCTGGGCTCTGGACTTTGCTGGCTTTGGAGAAGCCTTTGCAGAAGCAGCATCTGTCTCTGTTGGAGCTTTTGGAGGCAAAATGTGAAAAATTCCTGGTCCTACATCCAATTTTGAGGGAAGGTATTGCACAGGATGTCCATTGGGGATCACATTTGGTCAGTAACTGAAAATGAGGTGAATTGGGACAAAACAGCCACGCGTTGCTCACTGGAGACACTCTGGCTCAGGGGTGGTGACCTCTAGGAGGTGTTTTGGTGGCCTGGCAGCAGAGTGTCCCCTGGCAATACCCCTGGGGAGGGGACACAGCAGGATCATGGTCACATCCCTTGGATGCACCTCAGTCCCCTCCAGACCAGCTTGGGCAGAGCTCTCACTGTGTCCTCGGCCTCCCTCCCAACAAACCCTTCCCTGACTCCTCAGGGAAGTCAGGGAAGACAAGACTGAAGACAAGATTTCATCTGCCAAGGGCTCCAAAGACTCCCTTGACCTCAGATGGTGTCTCTGGTGCAAGGATTTAATGCTGCAGCCTTTGCTGGGCAGCCACATTCCCACCTCACTGCTCTCCATGATGGAGCTGAACATCTTCCCCCTTCCTGAGACATTCTCTCTTTATCCTTCCACACGTGTGCACTCAGTGCCTTTGGTAAAGCAAATACAATTTTATTAAATTCTGTGCATGAGTTGGATCATAAAAGAAAAGGGATTATGGACATGCTGTAGCAGCTTTATGAAGGGAGGTGTCCCTGTATTTCCAAGATTCACTCTGACTGGGGGCTTCAGGATTGGGAATGAGTATTTTTTTAATAAATGCCGTGCTGATATTGTGCTCCCACCTCTGCAAATCCGCAATTACAACTCAGTTTTTCATTACAAACTAGAAACGTAAATATTTCTGTGGTCTTTGATGGAATTTAACTTCTGCAGCAAATAATATCTGCACATGTGTTTCCTATCTTGTTCTTTCCCGTGTAATACCAGGCATGCTACAGCCAGTAAAATATTATTATAAAAGTCCCTTTGCTGCAAGTCTTGACCAAAAAATCCACAGCTTTCTATCAAAAGTATTCCTGAGGGTTCCTGGGAGCCAGCAGAGCTCTCGTGGTCGGGAAGGCCATGGCAGGCTCAGCTTTGTCCTTTGTGGTCACATCTTCAGGGGGTGTCCCATCCACGAGACCCTTTACTCTGCTCAGAGACCCTCAGATCTCCTTTTGCTCCCAGTTTTTGGGGAAGCCAGGCTGCTGCTGGGTGATTTTGGGAGGCTCTGAGCCCCAGCCCCCTCGGAGAGCCAGGCTGAGCATCCCTGGGCTCTGCATCCCAGCAGGGAGGGAGGGCCCACACCAGTCCTGTGTGACCTGGAGGAGAATCAGGCCTTGACATTCAAAATTGAATTAGACTAATATTTAAAACAGAGATAAACTGACATTTAGAACAGTCCAATGTTCTGTTGTTTCAATTTGCTCTTTTTTTTTTTCCTTTCTTTCTTTCTTCATTTTTCATGTCTCAAGGCTCCACCACATTGGAAGTGGCTCACTGGGGGTCTGCTGCTGGATCATGACCTGCAGGGACCCCAGGGCTGAGGTCTCACGCTTGTTCCTCCAGCCCTACAAGCAAGAAGAAACCTCCTGGCTGACTCCAGTGGGATGCAGTGTTGTCCTCACCCGTTAATGTGTCAAAATGCAACACCAAAATCAGCTCTTGATCGTTCCGAGCCGTCGGGAGCAGCGCCAGCTTAAATTGTATGAAAATGTTGGTCAACAGTGTTAAAAGGCAGCATTGTAGATTAATAATATTGAGAGAAATCTAAAAACCTCATCTCATTTTCAGAGCCTGCATTTGGCTTTCTTCTCTCACTCTCTGCTGGAACAGCCAAGAACTGGTTTGGTTCCCTGTGTGCCTCAGTGAGCCCCAGAAATGAGCTTTTCCAGCTCCCACTCATCAGCGTGGCCCTGCAGCCACGGGCTGCAAATCCCACTGGGGGATGTTTATTTGTTTTTAAAAAGTCGTATCAGAATCTGGATCTGCTTCTGCAATTGTCTTTAGTGCTGAAATACAAGTTTAGGGGCTGCTCATGGCTGCAAACACCAGTGTTGGGAGAGGGCTGAGAGAATGGCATTCCTTTCAAGTCAGATTTGCACAAAGCACAAAAAATCCGGGAAAAAATCATCTTTAAATAAGTTACCAATTGTGAACTTTATAACAGTGCCAGCCATTAACAATAGACCCTTTTGGGGAGGGTTTTTCTCCCTTGCCATAACAATTTTTTCTTTCTGCAAGGTCATTTTAGGTCCTCAGCCTCAATAATTATTTGCTCCACGAGCCGTTGTAGACAGGGCTGTCTTCAGCCTCTCAGCTTGGAGGGAGAAACCCGATCACACCTTGGGATCCTTCCCAAATCTCTGCCAACAGAAATGGCTTCATTTTGCCCAGAACAAGGATGACAAGGGGTTCTCCACAAGGCTCTGGCACCTCCTGGGCTCTGCCTCCTGCCCGTGGCGCTGGAGCTGGGGGGAAGGACGGGGCTCTTCCGTGGGGGTGAAGCCCTGGCCGGGGTTTTCCAGTGTTCCCATTGTTGCACAGCTGAATCCAATCACTGCTATTTGTTTTTGAAAACAGGGCCCAGCTCCCCGTTGCTGGATGATGTTTTCATCCGCTGACATTTAAAAAAGCTATTTCAAAACAAGCTGAGAAGGTTTCTAGAATGCCTCTATTTTTAAGGTTTTTATCGAAATCAGCTTTTAATTATCTGTTTGGAAATAATTGTTAGTAAACAGCTCCGTGCCTGCTCTGAAGGAGCTCACCAGACCTGTAAAAACCAGCTAAAAATGGCACATTTTGGGAGAGGAGACAATTTTTCCAAGCCCACAGAGTGATCAGATAATGCTCAAGCCCATGTGCTGCATCCCAGACAACATGGCTGTGATTAACCATTTCCTTCAGCTCCTGAATCGTTGTTCCAGTCAAGAATAAAGATAGAGCAAAGTAATTTAAAAAAGAAACAATCTCTTCCTTGGAAAACCCACAGCTGGGCTCTCCTGCCTGGGGAGAGCTCCCAGCAGGAGCAGATTTCAGGAATTTCTGAGCATCCTGTTGTGATGGAGGGTCATTCTGGGGGATGCATTTTATGAAGGTTGGGAAATTGGTTTTGCTTGATTATGGTTAGGACTCCCTTCAAATGATCTGCCAGGACTTCAGGATCTCAAGGAAGAAAAGGGAGAAGAAATTAAGGCCTTCAGAAGACAATTTTGACCTGCTGAGCTGTTGTGTCTCCTGATCCCGCCACAAAGAGCTACCAGATGTCCCTGTCTCCTTTCCAGGAGGGTTTCAATAATTTACATTCCCAGGAAAATGAGAAGCCCAAAAACCAAGGCTGAGTCACGTTTGCTGTGGCCACGGGCTTTGCCCACTTGGCCATCACCACATGCAGCCCCACAACAACAAATTACTCATAATTAATTATCAGCAAATTGTCAGAGCAGAGTTTAGGCCTCATGTCCCTAACGCCAGCTCACAATGAATTTAATTCACCCCCAGCCTAGCCCAGGTTTGACTCTGGAGCTTCGCTCGCTCAAAGACAACAATCCCCGTGCCTGGATCAGAAGGAAAGGCTGCCAAACCTTCTGAGGAGTGAGGGAACCTGCAGGAATGCCTTCCAGTGAAGCATCCACGTGGGGACACTTGGACACTTGTTCTGCCATGAATAAGGAGGTTTTGGAATGGCTGTGACCTCTCAGGAGGTGAGGTGTCACAGAATCACAAACCTATGGAATGGTTTGGGTTGGAAGGGGCCATCTCACTCCAGGGACACCACAGAGCCTCCCTTGCTGCAGCACATCCAGGCTGCAAAGCTTTTGGCATTTTTTAATGATCTGCCGGAATCCGGCTCTCTTGGTACAAAGGACACATTCCAAACTGAGATGCCTGTTTAAATCCCACCTGGTAGAGCCCAGCTAATCAATTTACCTTATCAAGCTGCAACGTCTAATTAGAGCTCTCCTGACACCACTCCCAAGCTGGGTTCAGCTCGTCCTGGAGGCAGTGTAGCCCTTTTATTACTTTCTACAACTTAATCACTGTGCTTTAAAGATGTTTTCTCTGAATTGCTCAAAGGTTAGCCCCTCTGTCAATTTAAGTCAATATCCTCTTCTTTTCAAAATTAATTGCTATTAATTAATCACCATCTGAAGGAGTTTATTTGTATTGATTGGGTCCCTTTTGTGTGTTTCTGTGAGATCTCTCATTGGTCCTCCTGGCTGAATTTGTTTTTCCCCCACAGAGCCCCTTTGGATGAGCGTGGGTTGGCAGTGGCTCCAGATGAACATCCCAATGTCCAGGATAATCTTTCTGCCAAAGGACATCCATGGTGTAGGTGCCTCTGGATTTTATGAGATTCTCTGTTCTTCCCGAGTCACTTAAAATATCAGAGCCCTTCTTTCAAAGCTATTTTGAAAATAGGTTTTGAAAATGCGTCTCAGTTTTGGGTTCCTAGCACCCTTTTTCCTGTGTCCATGGGACTGAGGAGCTGTCCCAGCACCCACATCTCCGTGGTGTGACTTTTGGGCACAGATTGAGGCCATTTAATCAGGACCAGACCGCACATCTCTCCCTGCTTCACCTGCAGTGGGAAGGAGAAGTCCTCACCATAAAATCTCTGTGCAAGGCTCTGCTCCCGCTGCTCTGCGGTGCTGGTGGGAGGCAGGAGGGTGACGATGGAAAAGCATTCATTTGCTTTCAAGTTTTGCACCGTTATTGGCATTTTCTCTCCGACCTTTTTCCCAGTGTAATCAAATAGCAGCGATCAATACATTAAAAGTCAGTTTTCCTTGGAAGCCTCTCCTGGCAATGTGGAGTGACCAGTGCAGCACCATCTTCCTTCCCAGTCAATCATTAAACTGGAATTGGGGGGGGTTAAAAAGACCCCAGGTCGTGTTGGGACCTTACAGGGCTGAGCAGAGTGGGGAAATGCAGCAGGAGTGAGGATGGTGGTGGGAAGAGGTTTCAAACTGAAGGAGAGCCTGCACAATAAAGTGTTTTTCACAGAGTGAGGAGCCATCTAAATACAGCTTAATCTTGGGATCAGTTTTATTCCAACAAACCTGTTCAGCAGCAGGGACTGGGACCCTTCAGACCTCCCCTCCTGGCCTTGGGACACCCTGAGGACGATTCACAGCTGAGAGGAGAAGCAGCCACACTTCCCAGCCTGCCAGCAGGACCCACCTCAGCTCCTTCCCTGAGGATGAGCAGGGAGTGATTCCTAAAGCAGAGCTTCCCAGCAGCTCCCCTGGAAAGCCCAATGGCTTTTCCAGCTGCTGGCCAGGGTTCTCATGGTCCCTCTGGTCACCACGGGCCCAGGGCACTGTCAGCATCACCGTGTGTCTGATCCAGGACTCCAGGAGACACGTTCCAGGCTGCTGAGCCTGTCATTTGTCAGCCTCTGAAAAGACAGAATTCCTCCTCTCCAAAGCTTCCCCAGCTCCCCAGGGATGTCGTCAGCGGCTTTCACCGCCTTGAAAAAAATGTCATTTTTCTTTTTAAAGAGCACTACAATTATTATCACCAGGCCTCGGGGCACTTCACCCCAAATCACACAATGCTATTTCGGGTCTCTCTTTTACCACCAATGTTCAAAACCAGCTGCTTAAATCCGGTTTTCAAAAGTGAATTGGGCATTTAGCAGCCCGAGAGTCTCTTGGCGCCTCTGAGATGCTGTGGCAGCTTCCAGTCAGCCAGGAGCACCCAGAGGCTCTGTCCTGAGGCCAGGGACCACGTCAGGAGTGCCTTTCTGGGATCCTTCAGGGTCAGATGGGACTTTTCTCCTTGCCTCATTCTTCAGGATGCCCATATGTGAGGATCCAGCCGCGCAGTGCTGACTGAGGCAGGTCACTTGTCCCACAGAAAATACGGATTATATTTTGTATATATGGTGTTTTGGATTAATCCTTGCTCAATTTTAGGGCTAATTACTCCTGGGAGAGGGCCCACAGGAGTCTTTTTGCCTGTGCAGTCTCTCCTGACCGTGTTTATGGGTGAGTTTCCCTGAGCACCTCCAAGACTGAAAGCTTTTTTTTTTACGAGACAGATGGAGCTGTTCTTTCCAAGAGTGAGCAATATTTAACCTTAAGCACTTTCAAATCCGGCCTCAGGAATATTGAGATGAAAGGCTCGTGGCACTAAGCTCCTTTCAAATGGATATTGCAGCAGAGCTGCCTGGACATTTGTCTGGCTGAACCTGAGCAGTGTTTAACATGCTGCCGGTGTGCCCGCGCTCCTCGAGGAGCCCCGACAAGAATAAATACTCGTCTTTCAGATTTAATTTCCAGCAGCGGCTCCGCTCTCGCTATTGTGTTTCTTCTGAGTATCCTTTATTGGACTTGAAGTTGCTGAGAGTGGCAGGGAGGGTGTGGTGCGATGGCTTCACCCTCTCCCTGCCAGGGATGGGTACAGCTGCTGTGGCTGGGGGTGGGACAGGGGACAACGGCCCTGGTGGCTCAGCATCAGTGTGACACTGCTCACCAGCACCGTGATACAGTGGCCATGGTTTGGGTGGGAAGGGACCTTAAAAATCATCTCATTCCACCCCTGCCATGAGCAGGGACACCTCCCACTGTCCCAGGTGCTCCAAGCCCCAGTGTCCAGCCTGGTCTTGGGCCCTGCCAGGGATCCAGGAGCAGCCACAGCTGCTCTGGGCACCCTGTGCCAGGCCCTGCCCACCCTCCCAGCCAGGAATTCCTTCCCAATATCCAATTTAAATCGACACTCTTTCAGTTTAAACCCATGAGCTGTAATTATTGAAATGACGATATTCAATCAATGGAATTATAGAGTGATTTGAGCTGGAGAGTAACAGCTGGAGAGAATGAAATGGGAAGTAGAAATACATTTTCAAGAGCTTTTAGGTTTTCTCTTGGCCTGGTGATCGGATTCTTTACACTCAAATCCTCATCTCAAAGTTGCGCGCTGTGGGGGGAAGGGAGGGACTTTCTCCTCACCGCACAAAACACGGGCACTTCTCAGGTTTTCTCAGGCTCTTGTGTATCCTCTGAGTTTTCCTGGGAGCCTTTTGGCTTTGTCCTCTGCAGTGGCCCCATGGCCCGGCCACGATCTGTATTTGTCTTGATCAGGATATTAAACCCCAGTCGTGCACAAAGCACCGAGGTCCCAGTGCACCACTGTTGAACTAAGAAATCATTATCATCAGCCAGAGGAGAAGGATGGATGATGGATAATGGGTCTCTCCCTGCCCAGCGATCATTACGCTCCTGCCGATGAGGCAGCAACTGTCTTAAGTCCCATTAGTGGATGATGGGCTGTCTGGAAGAGGATCCTCATTGCTGGGCAGGCAGCTCCCTGCCTTAACCCTGCCGTGGAGGGACTGTCCCCTCCAGCCCAGCCCCCAGCGTGTGGGAAAGGTGAAACAGCATCTCCCTGCCAGGCAGGGAAATGCAGAAACTCGAGCTGGAAGGCAAAATGCACCTTCCTGAAGGGTCTGCTGGGCAAAAAATACACTTAGGGACCTGTTAATGCAAGTCTGAGGGAGTTTGAGAGTTTATAACTGAAAGGTGTCTTATGTCTGCACAGCTTGGTGAGGGTTAAACTCTCTGGGCTGGGGGTCACCCTGAGGGATGCTCAGAGCTGTGCACACCCAGGGTCACCCCGAGGGATGCTCAGAGCTGTGCACACCCGTGTCACAGCCAGTCTGGGGGTGGGCAGTGAAATGGGAATGAGCTGGACAGCAAAACTGCTTCAGCTGTGAGGGGGAGGTGGAGTGGGAGCCACCCCCGAGGTGATGTGAGAACCAGCCCCAAAGTGATGTGGGAGCCACCCCCAAAGTGATGTGGGAGCCACCCCCGAGGTGATGTGAGAACCATCCCCAAAGTGATGTGGGAACCATCCCCAGAGTGATGTGGGAACCAGCCCCAAAGTGATGTGAGAACCATCCCCAAAGTGATGTGGGAACCAGCCCCAAAGTGATGTGAGAGCCACCCCCTCGATGGAGCAGGGGGAGGTGAGGATGCTGCCAGGGGTGGGGAACAGCTCTGGGGTGTCTGAGCAGCCCTGTGGGCTCCTGGCATCCATTGCCAAGGTTGGCTGGGAAATGCCGTGGGAAGGGCCAGGTCTCTCCTGACCCTGCAGACTCAGAGAGGGCCTCCTGTCACAGCCAGCTTCATTTCATTCTCCTGTTGCTGTGTAATCCCTGAGTCCTGCAGATCTGCAGGGAGTGGGGGTCATCTATTAATCTGTTAATCTGTTAATCCCAGAATGGTTTGGGTTGGAAGAGGCCTTGAAAATCATCCTATTCTAACCCCCTGATTCAGGCAGGGACACCTTCCACTATCCCAGGTTGCTCCAACCTGGCCTTGGGCACTGCCAGGGATCCAGGAGCAGCCACAGCTGCTCTGGGCACCCTGTGCCAGGGCCTGCCCACCCTCCCAGCAAGGAATTCCTTCCTCTTCACAGAATCAGAGAATCACAGAGTAACCAGAGTTTGAAGGGACCCACAGAGATCATTGGGCCCAGCTCCTGCTGCCAAGCTCCAGCTGGGACCTCCCACCACAAAGGGTATCTAACCCAATGATCTAAACCTCTCTGTTTAATGCCCCACCCCGCCAGAAAAGCGTTTGCAGAACTCAGTAATTTTAAGTAAACTTTGAGAAATTGAATTTTAAGTCATATCTAAATCAGATCTGTCCCTGGCCTGTGACCTGGGCACAGGGTAATGAACAGAGGTATCTGCTGGGTGTCCCCGGGGAGCAGCTCTTCCCTTGGCAGCTTTGCTCTCAATTACACGGCCCCGACTGCTGTGATTCATCCTGACGTGATCCCCTGGTGATGAGAGCCCAGGACAGGATCCTGTGTTTAGCTGGAAATACATTTAAAAATGCATTCTGGAGGGTTTTCTTTAAATTATTAAAGAACAGTAATTCACCTTTTAAACTCACCAAGATGTAAAGCACTTTATGGACTATCTTTCAAATCGTTTTAAAAATCTTCAGATCCCCCTCTTGGTGCTCTCATAACTATTTAGTAAAACAATAATAAAACCAAAACCGATACAAATGTTGCCTGTTGTTTAGAGAAGTAAATATCCTTGGTAAGTCTTAGCAAAGCACTTACAACAGAGTGGTTTGGATGCAGTCCAGACTGTTCAATAGTTAATATATTATTCATATTAATAAAATAATGTTTGGAAAGGCACCAAGAGTCATAATCTGTGCAGCCAGACCTGGGGTTTAGCAGTTAGTTGACAATTAGTTACCAGCTGAGGGTTTCCCATGTTTCTCTGAGTTTTACTGGGGTGTGAAGAGGATTTCAAGCCATGTCACTGTTACAGCTGCGATTTATTCAGCATTCCCAGAGTCCCAACCAAGCTTCTCCTGGATCCCCGGGCTGGGCTTTCACCCAGGGGGCTCCATTCACTGTAAAATCAAATCCCAGCAGGACAAAAGTTTGCAAAGTTCCTGGGTGCCCTGGCTGGGGACCCCTCCGTGCCCCCAGCCCTGGCCAGAGCCCTCCCAGCAGCTTGGAGGGGCTGAACCCTCTTACCGGAGCAGGGCAAAACAAACGAGCCATTTGTAACCCTTAATTTAAACAGCTCCCGAAGTAATAGTATAAATAGTATAATGCAATTGTAATGGCTGCTGAATTATGCATGCAGCCTCTTCCCTCTTTGAATATGCATGAGGCAGGAAATCGCCAAGTGGCACAATATTGCTGCTTTAGTGCTTACTTAGAGCCCTGCCTGGGGCTCTGGGGACAGCCAGCCCAGGGCTGCAGCTCCCCTGGCTCCTGCTCAGCACAGGGATGCTCCAAACCTGCTGAGAAAGAGCTTCTGCTTGGGACCAGCCCAGCAGCAAAACCTGCACTTCCAGCCTTGGGTCAGGAGGGTGTAAACATCAGAGCCAGCCCCAGCTTTGTACAGCCCAGCTTAAAAATCAGGATAATATCAAACTAGTTCTAGGAGCTGAAGCAAATAAATTAATTTCAGTGACAGGAATAAAGTGGATCTAATTAGAAGTCCCTCTGCAGTGCCTCATTAGTGTGGTTGGTAAGTAAATGAAATTTCAGCAGTAGTGAGTTAGACTATTTGTCTTGGGGTATTTTTAGGATTCACAAAATGCCAACAAACCGGGTTTTCCTCGCAGAAAATTTCCTTCATCAGATGTCTGGGGGCCTTTTTCACAGAGCATGGCACAGCCACTTCATTTACATTCCTTGGGCACTTGCCTTGCTCTCTGCAGCTCATTCATAAATTGAAACAAATCAAAGGGATTTTTGGAGACAAATGGATTTTAGCTGTCTCACTGCCTGCCTGTAACTCCACAGAGCAACGTGCTGCTGCCGAATCTGAGCGCTTCAGAAACTTCCTCCTTCTCCCCCCTGTGAATAAACGACGCTTTCTTCCTTCTGTGGGTGCCACCACCCTCCTGCACAGACACCCCCACGTTGCAGGGTGATTTCATTACAGGCCTGTGCAAGGAGCAGTCATTTGTCAGTCTTATTCAACTTGAGGCAGCTGTTGGTAACCTGCAATCCCAGATTGTCAGTCAGCAACGATTTCCCTTGACTTCCAGTGCCTAGAAAGTCATAGCCCATGGTAATTTAATGAGTGGGACATAAAAATTCTGCTCATACCCACCCAGCAGTGGTCCTGACAGATCATTTAGTGAGAAGCCCTCCTTTCAGGACAGAGCCCTGCGATGGAAAGCGCAAAGTTATCCCATTAATTATGTCCTCAACACATCAGAACCCCCAAAACCCCAGCAATTCACAAGGCTGATATTTTTGGGATGTGCTGCCACCTCCAATCCCGTTGTCATTACAACACCACAAGGTCTGGATATTGGGAATTTAATCAAATTAATTGAGTTGCTGTTCTGGAGAGGTGGCTGAGGGACAGGTGCCCTGAGCAGGGAGTGACCTGGAGCCTGGCTGAAGAGCTCTGCTCCTTGATGAGGGGAAGCTGAGAGATCCCAGGAGCTCTGCATGCTGTTTGCAGCTTTCCAGGATTTGTTTCTTATGCAAAAAGAGGGGTTTTTGCATAAAAAGTGAGATTGCTGCCTGAGAAAGGTACAGGTTGCACCTGTGTGAAGGCATTTGGGTGCTTTCTCCCTCATCCTTCTATCAGTAGGTGCTCACAGCCTCCCCTGACACCAGGAATGACAAGAACTGGGAATAGCAGGGGAAAAGCTTCCACAAAACCTCCTTTTGTAGGACTGGGATAAAAACCTGCATGAGCTTTTACTCCACTTGCAACCTGAATTTCTCTATTTACCAATAACCCCTGTGATGCTGGCAAAATGTTTGGATTGGGATTTTGGTGTTCAGCTTCCACCTCCAGAAATGCTGGAATTCAACACAATTTTTATTTTAATAGATTGAAGTGTTCAAGGCCAGGTTGGACCCAGCTTGGAGCAACCTGGGATAGGGGAAGGTATCCCTGCTCATGGCACAGGGGGTGGAATGAAGAGAGCTTTAAGTCCCTCCCAAACCAAACCATTCTGTGATTTTAAGCCTGATTTTAACACAAGAGCAGGCTTAGAGAGGTGGCCCAAAATTGGGGCCTACCATTGCAATCAGTTCTAACAAGAACATTAATTTGAACTGGGGTTTTAAAGCTTTGTTAGACTGCAGAGGTTTGGACATCTAAATTAGTATAAAGTCCTTAACAGATTTCCAGCCAATGGCTGTGATTAACATCTTTATTAAAAATTTTTACATCGATTAAATTCAGACACTTCCATTCTGTTCCATAGTGTAACTGCTTAGAAATTGGGCCACACAGGAAGATTCATAAAGTTTAGATACCAGAATAACATCCTCAGGCAAGAATAATTTGATTTCCCCCCTCCCCTCAAACATGTTGCCATAGATTTTCCTAAATGTTTTACAAACAGTTATTAAAAGCACATTGAGAATCTGAATTCCCTGCGGGCAAAATGTTTTTGTACTTAACTTTCGTTTAATTCAAGAAAAAAATCCCATCTGGTTGGAGTTGCAGCAAAACATGGGAAAATCCTTACCCAGCTATCACAACAACATGGATGTGGACCCAAAGATTGCTGGTGGCCACCTTCCCTCAGCCCATTCCCTCTGGGGCTGGGCAGAGCCAGGTCTGGGATCAGGACAATGCAAAGCTTTGGGGGCTCAGACATTTCTCCCTTCTCAAGGTGAGTTTTGCTGGATTCCCAGAGCCTGCTGAGCCTGTCACCCCCTGGGTCATTGGGTGTTTGCACAGTGGCGGCCCTGACTGGACAACTTGAATCACAGAATCATCATGGAATGGTTTGGAGAGCTCAGCCTGCCACTCCTGCCGTGGACAGGGACACCTTCCCCACACCAGGCTGCTCAGGGTGGTATTTAACAAGTAGGTGCTGTGGGGCAAAATATTCAAAATGTTCTTCCTTGCAGCCACTGTCAGAGACATCAAAACCACTCCAGCATTTAGTGAAATTCAAAATACACATTTGTCAGCTTGTGCTTTTAAATAGCTCCTAACTGAGGGAATAGATGGGAATTAAAAAAAAAAAAAAAAATCACCCACCACCCCCTTTCAAATCTCCTTTGCCTTAACAGTCCTGTAAATTTTCAATGTCATATTCCTGTGCATGGCTGCCCTTAATCTGACAGTGTCACAGGGATCTATCTTCATTTTCTCACTCTTTTCATAATCTAATCCTCAGCTCTAACATGCAATTAGTGCCCTCCTCGCCCCTCGCATACCAAGCAGGCTGATTGCTACAGCTTTCCCTGTGCAATCCATTTAGCCCCGCGCCTCATAATGAATATGTACATTTGGAGGACCTCGCCGAGGAGGGTCACAGGCAATCAACCTTGAATTCAATTATGCGAGTCAAGGTTAATGACTCGGCGCAGTGGTCGGAGGCAGCGAGGCTCCCGCAGATTAAATCAGGCTGTGACAGCTGCCAGTGCCGCGTGCCGGCAGCGCGACAGAGCCGGGACACGGGGCTGGCACTGCCACACCCCACTGCCCGCCTGTCCCCTGATGGCATCGAGCAAGGCTGGCACTGCCACACCCCACTGCCCGGGCAGGGCTGGCACTGCCACACCCCACTGCCCGCCTGTCCCTGATGGCATCGGGCAGGGCTGGCACTGCCACACCCCACTGCCCGGGCAGGGCTGGCACTGCCACACCCCACTGCCCGCCTGTCCCCTGATGGCATCGGGCAGGGCTGGCACTGCCACACCCCACTGCCCGCCTGTCCCTGATGGCATCGAACAGGGCTGGCATTGCCACACCCCACTGCCCGCCTGTCCCTGATGGCATCGAGCAAGGCTGGCACTGCCACACCCCACTGCCCGCCTGTCCCTGATGGCATCGGGCAGGGCTGGCACTGCCACACCCCCCTGCCCGCCTGTCCCTGATGGCATCGGGCAGGGCTGGCACTGCCACACCCCACTGCCCGCCTGTCCCTGATGGCATCGGGCAGGGCTGGGGGGCACGGGGTGTCTGTGCCCTGCTGATGCTCTGTGGGGACCGCGCTGCCACCCGGGCAAGCCGAGGGCTTCTCCCAGCACAAGGCACACAGTACTGTGCAGGGGAAACCCCGAACTCCAGCTCTGTCCCATGCCGTGCTCCCAGTCACACACTGGGTCCCAATCACCCCACAGGGGCTCATCAGCCCCCACGTCCCTGCTCATCCCGGAGCCAGCATGGCCCGGGTCCGCACGGGTGGCTCTGGGGGCTTCTGCAGCCCTGGCAGGGCCAGCACCAGCTGGAGGTGCCACCAGCCCTTGTGGGACCTGCCAGGAAGGGCTGCTCCCAGCCCAGTCCTCACCCTCATCACTCCAAGGACAGATAATGTTGTTTCAGGACAACTTCCCAGCTGATATTTAAATGGCACCCACTTTGATTTTGTCTCTCAGGAACGCAATTTTTTTTGCTCCAGGACTAACAAGGGGGTAGAAGAGCTTAGAACAGGCTGGAGCTGGGGTTTTGGTGGGGAACTGCAAAGACTTTATGACAAATTTCCACACCCACGAGGGGTCAGCTGCACCCCTGGCTCTGTGGTGTCCCAGCTCAGGGCAATGTGCTCACCCAAAAGAGAACCAGAACCCACAGCCAGCCCTGCCTCCCCCTGCCCTGCCCATCCAAGGCTCCCCACAGGGCTGCACACCGAGCAGGGAGTTATTTAGTAGTGCAGACAAATTAAAAACATAAATAACCTTCGACTGTCGGAATCTTTTCAATAAAAACAAATTATGGGGTTTATGTATGTAAAGCAGTTTCGCTTGGTGTGAAGAATCTTTTACAGGTGATTTATGCTGTTATTAAATATGGGGCAATTTTTAGAACCAAATCACTGCTGTCATTTGGGGACCATTACATTGTATTTAACACAAATTCCTAATGAATGTCTTTCTCAAAATGCTCTTCCAATGCCTAGATTTTAAAAGATAAACCCCTTTCTTTAAAAAAGATCATTTTGTTTATTTCTGTTTCTTCGAAGTGCCTAAAAAGTCTTGCAGGGGCTGTCAGGGAAAAGGGAGGTTGTTTTCCCCCATCTAATTATGATAAAAATGGTTGGCAGGGAAAGGGCTTAGAGGGGAAGTTTGGAAAACAATTTGGTGTACAGGTGATACACTGATGTGACTGGTACCAGTATCCTTAAATTTCCAAAATAAATTGCTGTGGCAAAAAGTTGTAGCAAAATATATTCTGTTATAGCTGTGAGATCAGACATTTCAAACCAGTGTCATTATTATACACATTTATATTAAATTACACTTAATAAAAGGCACCTCAAACCCAGACTTAGAGACACTTTCCTGGGAGCCTCCAAAGCTTTCTCAATGAGAACTGAGAGTTAAATAAAGCTTTCCAAAGGATTTATCAGGTAAATGTTATGGATTGCTGTGATTTAATTTATGGAATTAGTTTGACTTTCAATTACTAGGCTTCACACTGAATCACTTTATATTTTGAGCTCTGTAAGTAGCACTCCTTATACTCGATCTTTCATTTGGGGAAGGATTATCAATAATTAGACATCATGGCCTTATTGATCAACTAATCAATAACCACATTAATCATCAGCAGTCTGAAAACAATTCACTCTTTGCATGAAAAGGAGTCGGTGCAATCAAATTAACAGCCTGTGCCTCACCCCCTGCAGGTGGTACCTTTCAGAGGGGATCTCTGAACCTGCTGCTGCACACCCAGAGAGGCTTTGCCCTTTTTTTGAACTTCTTAATTAAGTTTGGGTCGTTGTTTCTCAATTTTCTACTGTTGATTTGTCACTAACGATAACTTTTGGCCCAAAAATTTGTTGGATAGAGAGAGAGAGTCTCCAAAAGTGCCAGTTTATCCCCACAGGGACAGTATAGAAGGATTGCAGGGTGAGCCCTGAGGCTGAGCTCTCATCCACATCCCCATCATCCCAAAGCTCAGCAGAGGCGAGCTGGGGCTGTCCCCCCAAACCAGCTACCTCACATAAATGCCTCTCACTGAGTTTTTTCCCCTTTAATCACTCCAAATTTTCACAGGCATTCCAAAGAATTATACCTGCATGTTATCCAAGTTACACAGGCTTTCCTCAGTGCAGAGTGGAACACCTGATTAAGTTTGTGTTTGCTGTTCTCGGTCATAAAAAATCATTTATAGCCAAGCCTCTCCATCAATCAGGTGAGACTATTAGGAAAACAACAAACTGCCCAATAAATTATCCTAATCTGCTGTAAAACTGATCTTAGTAATTAATTTAGTCAATTATATTTAACCAGTTGGCAAGTGGCCTAAATAATGTAATCGCATTGGGTTTTTCACAGAATAAAACCTGAGAGAGCTGTAAAAATCATTCAGGGTAACATGGAACTGTAATTTTGATTTGGGATGTGACACAGAGCTGTGGTTCAGGTGGGCACACGGCCTCAGGCACAGTCATAAATGGTTTTTGTGGTGGTGACTGCTGAGGGGAGATGGGTGTGAGGCCTCCTGGCTCTGCTGAACCCCATCCCCTTCCAGCTGTGGGATGGAGGTGGCTTTAGGGATCCCTGTCCATAGGGGAGGGGACTCTGTTTGCTCTGACACCCCTGGCAGGGTCTCAAAGCTTTGGCCCCTGGGGTCACTGCTCAGCCCCCTCAGCTGAGCGAGAGCAAATGCACATCCACCATTTTCATGGGAGTTGGGCCTACAGGCCTCAGCAGGTTTTGTTTGTCCAGAGTCAAACAGAAATTCCTGCCCTGGTTCAGGGCAGGAACCAGGTTGTGTGTTTTGTGTGTTTTTTTGTGTTTTGTGCTCATTAATCCTCTGGATTTCCAGAGAAATCAGCACATCCTGGTGGGAAGGGCCTGCTTGTTTCCTTCCTCCGAGCAGGCCCTTGCTCCGGTATCAGGGCCTGCTTCTACACCTGGAGATACCAGCAGCCATTCCAAAGGGATTGTAATGGACACTCGATGGCTAACTGAGGTGAAATCCCCGTGCTGCAATTTATGGAGTCAAACAAAGGCCATGATTATGGTCAGGGAGGGAGAGTTTGCTACAGCACACCCTAAAAACGACCTGTGGGTGGGGCGGCCATTAGGGAGTGCCCTGCGCAGGGCTCCACTGCTGGAACCACATTCCCAGTGCTCCCCTCAACGCCCCCTGGTGTGTTCCTGCTCCTCATCATCCTTGCTTTCCAACAATAAAAACATTTCTCAATCTCATCTTATCATTCCTTCCATTAATGAGGGGGCTCATTCCACACTCACCTCTCCACAAAAAGCAATCCAAAACCTGGCAAAGCAGCAGCGTTTGTTCCTCCATGGTCATCCGAGCCTCCGACTGGGAGCGACTGGGAGTGACTGGAGTCTTTTGTGTTTAACCCGTGTGGATCCAGCCTCGGGCACGGGTGGGACATGGGAACAATGGGAGCTGCTCTGTGTGATAGCACGGGATGTGCCACCATTGTGAGGGGCTCAAACTACTGGCATGGGCTATTTTAACTTTGAGGAGGAAGAAGTTTTGTGCTGTGAAATGGCAACAGGGCTGCTTCTCACCCAGGGTGGCCTGCGAATGCTGCCAGGGACAGAGACCCTGTCCCCACATGGGGGACAGCAGGGAACAGCCACTCCCCTCACAATGCAATTAGTATTAGTTACCTCAGCTGTTCATTAGTAGTAGTTGCAGTAGTATAATACCCTCCAATGTGTACGTCAATACCCAGATCCATACTCAGATCCACACATCCCTGATTTTTTTGCTGGTGACTGTGAACCAACCTGCTGTACCTTGCAATTCCTCCTGCTCAGTGCATAACATGGAATCATGGAATCATGGAGTTGTTAATTAATAAAACACCCTCTAAGATCAGGGAGTCAGACCATCCCCCAGCACTGCCAAGGCCACCAGTGACCATGTCCCCAAGTGCCACATCCACACAGCTTTTAAATCCTTCCAGGGATGGAAATTCCACCACTGCTCTGGGAAGCTGTGCCAGGGCTGGACAACCTTTTCCATTAAGTAATTTTCCCAATATCCAACCTAAATCTTCTCTGGTGTAACTTGAGGCTGTTTTCACTTGTTCTTTGGGAACAGAGACCAGCCCTCACCTGGCTGCCCCCTCCTGTCAGGGAGCTGTGCAGAGCCAGAAGGTCCCTCCTGAGCCTTCTTTTCTCCAGGCTGAGTCCTCCAAGCTCCCGACCCTTCCCCAGCTCCATTCTCTTCTCTGGACACTCCTGCAACATCTCACATCTCCAGCAGGCTCCAAGCCTCCATCCCACCCTTGGCAGGTCGGATTCTCAGCACGTGCCGGGGCTCACGGAGGAGCAAGAGCCCTTGACTCCGTGCCCAGGGTGACTCCAGCCTGCCAACAGCGCCGTGCAATAAAGCCTGGCTTAAAAGCCCCATAAACCCAGCAATTATAAGACACGGAATGATCTGAGGCAGGGCTGGAGCAGAGGCCTCCTGCCTTTGATGTTTATTGCCACAGCGGAGCAAATCGGAACAATGCCGGGCTTCGTGAGCCCTCCTTAGCGCTCGGAATTTCACATTTGTTTCCAATTTTACCAGTTGCCATTGTGGGCTTTCCTTCTGCCATTGTCTAAGGGGTGGCGGTTGTAATTTCTCTTTTGTGCTCCGTAATTCGGAGCAGTCCAGGCCAGGCAGGAACATCTGCATGGAGGGCCCTGCCCTCCTGCACCAGGCCATGTTGGAAGGTCACTCTCCTCATAAACTTCGTTATCGCTGTTGGTTTTATTCATTATATTTGACATATTAAGCTTCTGTATCTTGGCATAAAGGACACAATATTGCAGCATATTGGCAAGCTCATTTGCTTTTCACAGCCAGTGTTGTGTCCAAATAGCAGTCCCTGGGGAGCAACACGTGGATATAGACTGCAGGAAAATGAGCCTCAGCAGCAGGTGGCCTTTTGCAGCCTAATGAACACGGCAATCTGTTACCAGCACGGCGAGGCTTTTCACCAGACAATTAGGCAACTAAGCATGTAATTATTCAGGCCAACAAGAAGAGCCTCTTCTCTAATTTCATCTTTTCATTGCTGTTTACTCACCCACACTCCCCTCATTAATGAGAGATTTTCCAGTCTATGCTAATTGGTTTCAATAACATTCATTTCAGTTGAAAGGGAGCGATTCTGTTAATTGGGAATCGAAGGCGTCTTTTCATTTCGAGTGCGTCCTGCCATGGAAATCTGAACACTCTCAACAGGTTTGGGCTAATGAAATTAAGTTACACAGCCACTGGTGGTGTAATAGAAATAAAGTAATTTATTTTCACTGAAGCATGTGCTATAGGTCCTGAACAATTAATCCAGCTCGTTGGGGAGAGCCATCGGAGGAGGTGATTTGGAACAAACAAGGCTGCAGCTCCAGAGCTGCTGCTGCAATTCTCAGGGTGGTTTCACTGCTGAGCTCTCCAGCACCACCCAAAATGTTTAACGGGAACGAGAAGCATTTATGGAAACACTAATTCTTTAAGAGCTGTTTGGGAAATAAAGAAACAGAGCGCAGAGCTTGCCAGCCTGTTAAGTGTGAGGGTGGGTTAAAGCACCATAAAATAAATAAATGGGTGGTTCCCAGCTCTGAAATTGGAGCCCTCCACAGGGCACGTGGTGCTGAGAGGACTGGGAAGCTGTAATCTGATTTCTCCAGTGTTCAGGACCTGGAAAGCAAGAGGGAACTGGAGCCCAAGAGTCAAATATGTTTGGGTTTTGTCACTGACCACAAGTATGAAGAATTATTTTGAAGGAAAAGTGAGATTCTCAATTATCAACATAACTTCTTGTGCTCAGGCTGTAAGGAAAACTTCAGCTACCTTGTTCCAGCTTTAGGCTTGGAACTGGCTGATTTTTAAAGTCCCTTCAAACCCAACCCACTGTGGGATTCTGTGATTCTGCCACAGATAAACCTTAGAACATCTGCAGGGAACACCAAGGTGGCGGAGGCAGCTTGGAGGTGTTGAGTACCCTGGCCATGCCCTGTCTTCTCCTTGTGATGGAATCCCAGAATAGTTTGGGTTGGAAGGGACCCTCAGGATCATCCAACCTTCCACTGGACCAGGTTGTTCAGAGGTTGTTTGTCCTGGAGTGAGTGATCCGAAATGCTGCAGGTCACTGCAGTGGCCATTAATTAATTAAAAATAAATTTGCAGGATGAGAACTACCAGTCTTCAAGCAATGCCAGGGATAAAGGATGGCTTTCCATGTGGGAAAAATCAGGGAACTTTGAAAACTTCAGTGCTTCAGTTGGAGGAGACCACAGCTGGCACATGCCTGAATGCTCTCTGGAGCTGAACATGAGCCAAGGGCAGAGGGATATGGAATTCTCTGCAAATTCAGATGTAATAATGGATTTTTAAATGAAGATACAGTATGTATTTAAACTATTTCTTGGACATCCAAAATAAATATTCTAATCAGCACAACAAGTACCCCAAACCATACATTTTCTTGACTTAATCAACTTTTAAGGGAGACTTTCAGCTTTTCCCACCTTTTTTTTTTTCCTGGCATTAAAGCAGCCTGATGAATTTAACACAAGTGAAAGGACAGTGTACAACTTTTGTTTTTATCCAACCTGATCATGAGAGGTGCTGTTCCAAACCTTTGTGGATAACCCATCCTCTGTGCTGTTCCTCCAGCTGGAATACTTGCTTGGTGGGAGATGCCCTTTCGACCAGCAGGAAGAGGAGCCCTGGTTTGCTGCAGTTGCTGGTTGTGTTTCATCTTGGGTTTATTTATAAGCATTTATGCCAGCGTGGGGGATGTAAATGCTAATGTTGGTTCTTTTAAAACCTGGCTTCCAAAATGCATAATAGGCAGAGCCTGATAAAATAATACTCTGCAGCCTGTAATGAATATTTCAAAGAATTATTTCTTTATTTTGCACAGAGCTCATCGGGCTGACGTTTGATTCATAGCTGCACAAGCGTACCTGGGGTTGCTAAGGTTACCCAATTTCATTCACCCATGGATAGTTGAGATCTACATAATCCCATCAGATCTTCCACTGCATTTCCAAGTGCTATTGATGAATGGGGCCTTGCTCAGATGATGTGTCCATTTACATGTGATATATCTCATGAGTCCTGTCTTCAGGAATATTGCAGCTGATGAAATTTGCCATTATGTGCACACACAGAAAGCAGAGGTGCGTGGGTTTATTCTCAGCTTGAACAGGCCCCACAATTAGGAGCCAAGGAGGGTATTTTGTACTTGAGTTTTGCTGTTTCTGCCCAAATTGAGAGTATTGTGACTGTAACAGCAGACCGTGCTTTGGTCACAGGTCTCTGCAGCAGTACCATCTCCTGATTGCCACCAGGAAGGCTCAGCCCCTCACTTCACTGAGCTTACCAGTGACACCCTCAGCACCTTTGAACAGGAAATATCACATGAAAAGTGAGCAGCTTTTCCAGCAGAAGTTGCAGACCCTGGGGGATGGCCCAGGTTGCGCATTGTGGCTCTCAGAGTGATGGGGACCAAGGGACAGCTGGGGCAGGGGGGGAAGATGCACCACAGAGACCACAAGTCCGGAGCAGTGGCCTCCCCACCCCCTGAGGACATAGATTACATACAACAGATTAATTTCTGTGTTAGAAACCACAGCCAAGCCACAGGTGCCCTTTAATTTCAATTTACAAGGGCTGAACAGCAACCATCGGCCCGGAGTGTTGGGAGACAAAGAAAACTTTAACTCCACCAACCAGCCAAACCCAAATCCCTCTCCCTGTGCCCCTTCTCCTCAGAAACCCAGCCCAAACCACATCACACAGGCTGGAAGCACTGGAGCTGTGGTCTTGGTGGGACTGGGATGGGCTGGGAGGCGCTGGGGGCCCACAGAACCCCCAGGAGCCAAACTGAAGTGTGGGTGCAGCTGGGGTGGGTATCCCAGGGGAGCATCCCTCACCGCCCCAGTGCCCTGCTGGGACACAGTGGGACAGATCCTGTTTGCATAAAAGGAGGAAAATCAAGCAAATTTGGTGTGAGTGGGGCAAGGATTGACAGACCCAAGTCGTTTATTCCCAGAGCACACCTAGTCAGCAGCTGATCTCCAAAGCCAGAGATGTTCATCCCACATCTTCTCAGAGATGTGTTTGTAAGTGGAAGGAGGAAGCTGTTATTGAGGCAATCTGAGGCTGGAGCCTGTGCAGCCCTGCAAAGCCACGCTGTATTTCATCCTTTAAAAGCTATCACTTTACTTAGCAAGCTGCTTACTACAATTATACAATGTTTTTCTTGGCCCCCAGCTACATTAAACATCCATTTTACAGCGTTTGCTGTGCTCCCCCGAAAGCCTGGCTCCGGAGGAGGGGTTGTAAAGGGTGATACTGTAAAAAAGGACACGGGTTCCTCATTAACTTTATAGTTTTACTGCCTTGTCTTGGGGCACCTTCCCTTCCTCCCCTCCCGTGGCTAGTGCCCAGCTACTCTACCCAAGCGGATTTGGCTGGGAACGTTTCCCAACAGCATCCTCTGCTCCTGGCTGCAAAGCCCCTCCTAAAGTGGATCCAAAGCCCCTCCTATCAAAGCCCCCAGGCTGAGCACACAGTCACAGAGTCTCGGAATCACAGAGTCATTGAGTGGTTTGCGTGGGAAGGGACCTTGCAGCCCGTCCAGTCCCACCCCGTGCCATGGGCAGGGGCACCTTCCACAGTCGGGGCTGCTCCAAGCCTCGTCCAAATCCTCTCCCAGGGTTTCTCCCACGGCCGCTCCCCTGCTATCAGGAATAAGGCACCTCGGCAGCGGCGAGGGCAGAGCTCCCTCCAGAGCCGCCCGCCGCAGGATTTATGTTTCCCACACGTTCCCAGGCCAGCTGGACTTTTTTACACCCCTGCACATTATCGAGACAGGCAGAGCAGCCGATTAAATCATGTTTGAACGTGCATAAAACCTGTCCTCGTTCCTGCACAGCCTGGCCAGGCACAGGCTCTGCCTGCTGCTAATTATAGCCGATAAAAACTGCCCGGCGCGGCGGAGCCCTCCCGGAGCAGACAACGTCTCGAGCTGTTGATTATTTAGCCCTATTATATATTGATAGCTTAGGATTTATTCCTGAGAGCAGAGCCCAATAGCTGGGGCTCGGCTGGCGCTGGGGAGAGGGCTCTAGGGCCGTTAGCCCGGGGTAATCTATCAGCGAGAGGAGGAGGAGAAGGAGGAGGAGGAGGAGGAGGAGGAGGGTGCTCCAGCAATTAGGGAGCAGCAATCCCGGCGATGGGCTATCGGCAGCATAATAGAGATAATGGCTTTTACTGGCCAGGCCGGGCACGGGGCTGCTGGGGAAGCAGTGACATGAGATAAATAGAGAAATGCTCATTAAAAGCTGCTGCGAGCGCGGGCGCGAGGCACCACGGTGTCTGGATGGAGCAGATCCTCCCGATACGGGCGGATGTTGCAGGGAAACCTAGATGGCTGCAAATTTAAGGGCATACATTAAGCTGGTGTTTGTGACAGAATTAAGTTATTTCCAGCCCAACGTGTTTCTTATTACGGCCCCCTCCCCTCCCCATGATGCTATTTTTACAGCCTGCTCCGTGAGATGCCCTTTTCCGTCAAGTTTTCTGCCCCAAAATGCCAGATCCTCCCCCAAAACTCCCCTCAGCACCAGAGCTGGCTGCCAAGGTGGCCAAGGACAGCTCAGAGCTGTGGACAGCTTCGACCTGCAAGGGAACATCTTCTCACTGGGGTGAAATGTCCATCACCCACCAACAGCACTGGTCAGCCAACATCAGGCAGTGAGTGATCTGTGCTCTCTGTGGCAGGGACAGGACCCAGGGGATGGCTGGAGCTGGTCCAGGGCAGGGTTAGGTTGGATAGCAGGAAAGGTTCTTCCCCAGAGGGTGCTGGCACTGCCCAAGCTCCCCAGGGAATGGGCACGGCCCCGGGGCTGCCAGAGCTCCAGGAGCCTTTGGACCCTTCTCCCAGGGATGCCCAGTGTGGGATTGCTGGGGAGTCTGTGCAGGGACAGGAGTGGGACTGGACGATCCTTGGGGGTCCCTTCCAGCTCAGGAGATTTTGTGATTCTGTTTTATGAACAGCCTACAGGAATGGTGACCACCCTCTATACCCACTTTTCCATTACAGTCTGCCTAAATGGTTCTGACCCATTAAGGATTGGGAATAGGCTACAAATGCTGGACTCCATATAAATGCATGACCTGTTCACACAAGGAGGGCTGAGCCTGGAATGGGGAAGCGGATTTTGAGGGAAGCAGCTCTCCAGAATGAGAATGTGCTTTACCATCATTAGTGTTTAACCCTTAAACAAAGGGTTTAAGGGGTACAAAATTAACAGGTGAATTATGAAGGTACCAGCTCACACTCAGGAATAAATGAATACGTTTACTACAAACCCCTGAAGATGAGCAGGCAGCAAAGTGTACAGGTTAATCAAATGTTCAATAATAAATAAATTAATATACTGGTAATAAATTACCTCGTTTTGTCTTCACCCAATCTGGGAACCACAAGGTATCAGAGAAAAAATTCATCTTGGAGTTGTGCTGCCTGAATTAATGGGAGCTGGGCACTGGAAGAGGCACAGGGCGAGCATCATTCCCTGGCAAACACCACACACACCCCTCCCTTCTGAAAGGAGGCAGCGAAAGGGTCCGGCCTGAAGATTTTCTCCTTCTGAATATTTCAGTTTAGCTGAATATAAATAAATCAGACACTTCCAGACTCAGCAAGATCCTACCTCCTGCGATATTGCTCTGTCATCCTATTCCTGCCCAGCCTTCCTTCGGCATCAGCCCGGCTGCATCCTTTATTAGTCCTGTGCTCACAACTGGCCCGGGTAGATCCGGTTACCGGAACTCCCAACGGCAGCTGGGAGCTTCCCACTCACCAGTTTGGCCTCCCAGTGCCCAGGGAAGGCTGGGAGAGGGCCCATCCCAGCAGTGACATCCCTGTTCCCAGCACCAGCCCTGCTCCCACTCCCCTACCTGCAATGGGATCAGATCCAAAGGGAGCCCTAGCACAGGGGGATGCACATGGCCAGGGAGCAGGGACCGTGTCCCTGAGGAAGGGATTCCACCCCCTGGCATGTGCAAAATCCCACTCCATCCAAGCAGGTGAGGGTTTTTTGGATTTTATCTCCTCTTCTCTCTGACTTGGAGTCAGTGAGCTGAGGCCTTTCCTGAACATCCCTAAAGAGATAATGAGCTGGGATGAGCTGGGAACACTGGGGGCTACTGGGATGTTCTGGGATTAGCTGGGACACGCTGATGCACAGGGGTGTGCTGGGGTGTGCTGGGATCAGCTGTGACATCCTGGCACATGCTGGGATGACTTGGGATGTTCACCACCATGCTCAGCTCCCTCATTCACACCAAAGCTGACTGTGAAGGGCACGGGCATGGCTCTCTCCAGGCATCCCCTTTTCCCAGCATCTCTTTATTCCCAGTCACTCTTCCCACAGGCACACAGGGGCACCAGGGTGTGACTGCTGCTCACACGTTCCAGGCAAAGGGAGGGAAGCAGGAATCTGGCAGAGCACCTTCATTTTGGCAACTCCTACATCACCATCAATCACAGCACACGAAACATCGCAATTTTACAGCAACAACAATTTTGGAATTGTTTCCAAAAACACGCCTGAATGTTTTCTCTGTATTTCTCTGAAGATTCATGAGATCAGGCTGTATTTCCCAAGCAGGCTGAGTTTTACCTCCGTGTTCTGCTCAGCAAAGGAGCGAATCCGATAGCGCTGGGCCGGAGGATGTATTGATCTCAGCGCTGAGAGTGCCTTGGCTCCGGGTGGATGAGGCCATGCAAAACACAGATTGATTTTAGAAAGAGCTGCCAGGAAGAGCTGGGATAGCTGAGGGATGGCAGAGACACCTGGTTATTCCTCAAATATTTGTTCACAACCATGGACGTGCCTGGAGGACATGGCTCTGAGGGAGGGATGAAGTTGGGAGATGCTGAGATGCGTGGCCTGAGCACCCCTGGTGGTGATGGGATCAGGGAGGGGGTGACTCCACATGTCCTGTGGGTCTTGGTGGGGTTGGAGCACCCCCTTGTCTCTCCTTGGGGTCTCCCACACCCTCCACTGCTCCAGGCCAGAAGCTGGACTTGACCCTTGTGGGTCCAGACTGGGATATTCTGTGATTCAGGGATTCTGTGATTCTGTGTCTGACCCACTCAGGTTCCATCAAGACCTTCACAATTCCCAATTCCTGCCCTTCTTCAGTCCCTGATTTGCTTTCTTTTCCTTACATGGACACTGAAGGCATCCCAGGGAGATGACGTGGAACAGGGACAATAAAAACCCCAGACTTTGGGAACTGAAGCAGCACCGACCATATTCTTCAGCCACACACTCATTACACCTAATTTGCATGTGCTAATTTCCAGTGCAACCCAGAGAACGTGGTGAGCAGGGCACCCTCAAAGCTCAGGTCTCCATCCAGTCCTCCCAGACTGCTGGGAATTCTCCTCTGTCTAAGGGGACTGCAGAACCACGATGGGCATCAAAACCCAAGGGAAACAACAACAAAAAAAGCCATAGCAGCTGTTAAAATGTCTTGTGTTTCTTTCCTGCATGAGAGAAACTATTTAAACTGGCACAAAATAAATTTAGGGAGCATATTCTTGGAATTACATAGAAAAATACCCCATACGTTTTGGCAGCAGCTAAACATATCCTTAATGGAATTCATATGGGGCCTGGAGTGATCACAATGTTTGGAGAGGAGCCAGATAGTAAGTAATTTAAACATCACAGGAAATTAAATTTTAGAATTCAATTTTGCATAAAGTTTTCTGTAATGAAAATGTCACACATAAATTATGAAGTCTGATTATATTCTTTTTTGACTTTTTAATAAAATAATAGAGGCACTTGACAGTCAAGAACAAATGCATATTTTATGTGAGGAGCATTACGTTAAAGCAACGTCCTGTGGAAATAATGGAACAGATGTTAACACTGCTCTATCAGTTATCAGGTGCTCTGTTCAACAGCTTCAAACACAAGTATTTATTAAAAATGCTAACGGGATTGTCTCCCAGGGTTATCTAATTGTGGGCTTAAAATGGAGGTCTTTAATGTAATTAATTATAGCTGTGGAATTATAGAGTTGGGCCATAATTTATTGAATATGTGGATGTGTCCACATATAAATTATATGCTGCTGTTAATATAGAATTAATTCCAGGCAGGGGGAGAAGGACTTTGGTGAAAACACCAACTTGGTCATAACAGAGCCATAAATCACAACTAATCCAAATTGTCCCTTTGTTTCCATGGAGGGACCCAACGCTGGCGCGTCTCAAACTTCACCCGCCCTGGGGGCCATCAAGCCCCTGAGCTAGGCTGAGACCCTGGGGGGACACAGGGACAGTCCTGAGATCCTGCTCTACTGCTGGTCCTGCAGGGTGCTGGACATCCCAGTGGGAATTATGGTGGGCATCGTGGTGGACATTGCTGTGGTCATCGTGGTGGACATTGCTGTGGTCATCGTGGTGGACAATGCTGTGGTCATCGTGGTGGACAATGCTGTGGCCATCGTGGTGGACATGGTGGTGGACACTGCAGTGAGCATCACAGCAGGTCACATGTCCAGCTGTAAAACCCAGCCCTGCAAGGGCCACCAGAGGCAGTTTTAGATCAGCAAAACTGTATTGATCACCAACAACACTGTTTTTTGGCCAAGGACATTGCTCTGCAGCCGTTCTATAATAACACCAGCTTGGCTTTGTGGGTTTCTCCATATCCTGACAAAGTCCTTGGTGCCCCTTTCTGCCCAGCAGGACCGGATGAGCGTTTTGGCTGGGACTGGCACCCGGGTCTGGATGGGATCCTTGTCCTCCTCCTCACATTGGGGTCAAAGGGATGCATCATTCTCCCAGCTGACTACATTGGGAGGTATCAGGATGTGACCCCAGTGCTGGCTGTATCCCGAAAAATTACCTTTGCAGGGAGCAGAGAGAGGGATATCTTCAGAGCATCTCCTAGCATGGAGATGTCAAAAAGCTGCACCCTTCTGACAGGGCACAGCAGCCATGGAGCTGCCCCAGCCTCAAGGATTGCTGGAGATTCCAGAGGGAGCATGCCAGGGTTTTCCTTGAGCTCTCCACACTGCCCCACATGCATCCCTGCCCCTGAGAGATTAAAAATGTGCCAAGAACAGGCTGAAGAAAATGAAAGATCAATGGGTTTGCAGTGTGTGCTCATGCCCAGTTGCCAGTCCCTCACTCCATACTGGTTGGGAATGGGATGTGGGATGGACAGGAGGGGTGGGGACATCTGCAGCAGCAGCAGTTGGGTGAACAGGGGTTATGCAGGTGGCTGTCCTGGGAGCTCAGGCATGGGCTGGAGTTTGGGGGGCTGGTGGGGGGAGAGACCTCTGCTCCTCTTGGAGATGTCCTGGAGATGCCTTTTCCCCCCTTTAGGTGTCCCAAGGGTTTCCAGCACTAAAGGCTGACAAAATCCCCTCCTGGGGTTGGTGGCAGAGACATTTTGTCCCTACAAGAGGAGCACAACCCCCTTCCTGCTCCTACAGCACAACCACGCCGGGTGATCCCAGTTTTGGGACTGGGATCTGCTGCGTGGGCAGTGGGACCATCGCCACATCACATCCTCCTGCCAGTTTGAGGAGAACCTGGTAGCACATGTGGCATGTCCCTGGGGCATGTCCCCACTGCCATCCCCACCAGGGGACCTGGATTCCTGCAGGGAGGATCCACAGGATCACTCCTGCACACCCACAGCTGCAACAGGCTGCAGCCTCTTCCAAACAGCTCGGAAAAATACTGTAGGATTTGTTTGCTTGGATTTAAATGGGGAAATTATTTGAATTTCTCCACCCCCAGGTGAATGATTTAGATGGCCTTGACCCCAGGCTGACTGCAGGGATTAATGTGGGATAATGATTGCTGAGGCTATCATTGCAGCAGGCATCATTAATTATCCTTATTGATTGGAGCTTTCAAAGATAAAGCATTATGCTGACTGGAAAATACCCTCTTCCTGCAAGGTCAAGGCTAAAATAGGGCAGCTAAATAATTGCATTAACAAACAAAGAAATAAAAATAACCTCTTGCAGAGTTGTGTAATTAAGATCCAATTACAGCGTTCGGCCCTGCCGGCAGAGCGGCCTTGCCTTGTGTGGGATGTGGGATAGAGGACGAGGGATCTCATGGGATCCTGCCAACTTCACCTGCAGCTCCCAGGGGCTGGGGATCCCTTGGAAATACTCCTGGGATGGGAAATTAAAAGGGTCAAATGGAGAAAATGATAAATGGCCTCAAGTCCTGCTAGATCACTCGGGGTCGGAGAGGGGGGTTCAGAGCTGTCCCGGGGATGTTCTGCTGATGTCCCTCACTGCCCCCCTTTCCCCTCCTGCAGCCCTCCTGGGCACACCCAGCACCTGGCTGCAGTTTGCTCCCATGTCTGTCCTGCATCACTGGGCACCATTGCCCCAAACAGCTGTGTCTGCCCCACCCCTGGCAGTGTCCAAGGCCAGGCTGGACGGGACTTTGAGCACCCTGGGGTGGTGGAAGGTGTCCCTGCCCACAGTGGGGAGTGGAATAAGATGGGCTTTAAGGTCCCTCCCAACCCAACCCATTTGATGATTCTGTGATCCCAGGCCACCACTCCAAAGGAGACATCATCCAAATCCAACCCTTAAAAAAAGGAGACATCATCCAAATCCAATCCATCCTCTCCTCCAACCCTAGGGAGGAGGAGAGCAAACCTGGTCTCTGGTTCCTTGTGTGCTGGGTGAGAGTGAAGATTCCCACATCCTCAGGAGAGCTGAAGCCCTACAAAGTCACAAGATGTCAGAGTGATTAAAGCCCCCAAAGTGGCTTTGGTTTGGTGCAGGTGACTCCTGGCCCTGCCACCCCTCTGGCTGCTGGCAGTGGCACAGCCAGCTGGGAATTACTGCTGCTCTTTGAGGAATGTCTGCCTAAAGGTCTCAGTTTGTTTTGTGTTTTGTCATGTGCTCTGCTGCCTGATAGGATGTGATGTGAGGTTGTGAAGTATATTTCGAACTGAAACATTTTTTTGACATCCATTTAATTAGAATTATTTTAATTCAAACATTTGTCATTAGGAAAGCAGACGATCTGGCACACGCTCCAGCAGCCCTCCTACTCCTCGTCATTAGGAATTCTTAAACCAATAAAATAATTTATTTAAACATGAATATCAATTTCCATTTAAGGAATTTTACAACTTGGGTTTGAGCTGAGGGAGCTCAGTCTGTATCAGCAGGAAAGATCAGTCCCATCATGGAAAGCTGCTCTGAATGTGGGGTTATTCATCCCTTACAATGGGTTTCATGAAAGACAGATTCCTGAGGATGGGAGAGTGGGGTTGAGCACTGCCAGGAGCAGGACCAGCTCCTTGGGCTGTTTCCATACTGCTGGAACAGGGATGGGAACCTGACCATAGGAAATGAGTGTTGGTGCAGGGACCTGCCCATCCTCTGCCCTCCAGCACTCAGGCAAGAGATGCTGCTCCTGTCCCTGGCACAATATCAAATTCATTCCATTTGTCTTCCCCAGAGCCCTGCAGGAGCACACAGAGGATCTGCAGGAGCCTGAGGTCACACCCTGAAAGGATCAAAGCTCTGGTTCCTCCTGCTGCAGGTTCAACCTCCAGGATTAATAGAAGAGACTGAACAGTTTTGATTTCCAGCTGGTTTATTTTTTGGGGGTTTTTTGTTGTTTTTTTTTTTTTTTGCTGAGGCAATCTAGAAGTGTTGGAGGATGGACCTGGTGTGGTGATGATGGGAGCAGCCAGGGCTGGATCCTGCTCCTGTGCTGCTGGGATTGGAGACTGGGGCAGGGAAGAGCAGGAGCTGTGCTGGCCATGGGCCAGCACCCAGGCAGGGTGGCATCAGCGTGGAGCCTGCCCTGACAGCTTCATTAGCCAGAGATGATCTTTGCAGAGTTAGAGATGCCACGTTGGGTAATTTATACATCCCCAAATATGCAGATTTTCCTGGGCTTCTCAGGCAGAATAACCCAGCGAGCAGCACGGTGGGAGCTGGGGAGGGGGGAGTCTCCTGGAGAATTGTGCTGTTCTTTAGAGTTATCACTCATTATAGGTTGCAAAAGGGGGGGAAACTGTGAAAAGGCAACTCCAGGAGCAAAAAGAGTTTGCATTATTGTTCACCCTGTGAAAAGCAAGGTGCAGGATGTAAAGCACCGGGGGAAAGCTGCCAACAATAGGGCCCATAGCAACAACAACTTCTAAGGGGGAGCGGGTGGCTGCACATCCCACTGCCCATGCCTTGATCTCGGTGTTCCAGCCCCGGGAGCCAGGCGGCCCCGTGGGGACAAAGGCCCCCCTGCTGCCCGCCAGACAAAGGCAGCTCCTTCCCCGGCACAATGCACCGGCACGGCGGGGCTGGCACACGGCGGGGCTGGCACACGGCGCGGCTGGCACACGGCGCGGCTGCACCCACACAGGGGCACAGGGCTGGCTGGCAGGAACGGGGGCTGCAGGGTGTTGGCATGCAAGGGAGCCCGTGGGGGTCCTGTCCCAGTTAGAATGTCCTGTGGTGCTAATCAGGGTCCCATCCCTGTTGGCACAGCCCATGGTGCCCTTTGGGATCCCATCCCAGCTGGCACAGCCCATGGTGCCCTTTGGGATCCCATCCCAGCTGGCACAGCCCATGGTGCCCTTTGGGATCCCATCCCAGCTGGCACAGCCCATGGCACCCTTTGGGATCCCATCCCAGCTGGCACAGCCCATGGTGCCTGTTGGGGTCCCATCCCAGCTGGCACAGCCCATGGTGCCCATTGGGATCCCATCCCAGCTGGCACAGCCCATGGTGCCCATTGGGGTCCCATCCCTGTTGGCACAGCCCATGGTGCCCTTTGGGATCCCATCCCAGCTGGCACAGCCCATGGCACCCATTGGGGTCCCATCCCAGCTGGCACAGCCCATGGCACCCATTGGGGTCCCATCCCAGCTGGCACAGCCCATGGTGCCCTTTGGGATCCCATCCCAGCTGGCACAGCCCATGATCAGCATCCTGGGGCCATCTCCCACAGCATCCTGAGCAAAGGCACAGCCAATTCCTCACTCACTGCCCCCCTCCTCCCCTGCCCCCCCGTGGGAGCTATTTTTAGCTTTTGGGGGCCCGCTGGTGCCTCTCCCCCCCTTGGTCACCGAGCACAAACCACGGGGTTCAAACCACATTTCCCTCGTTGCATTAGCGAGAAGCAGAGTAATTTTGACTCAATTTTTACATGCAAAGGTCACCATTAAAAAGTCATCATTCAGCTGCTCCCAGGGCTGGGTCCTGCCTGTGCTGTCATTAGAGCAGAACTTCAGGAGGTTCTGTCTGAAACAAGTGGGTATTTTTAGCTGACTTTATCAGAGAGGGAGCTGCATGGGGAGATAAGGGCATGGTTTAGATTTCTGCCTTTACGCTCACTGTCACATTCAAAAAAATAAATCATAATTTTGATTTTCCACGTCCCTGAGGGAGAGATTGACAAGAGCATCCAGTGCTCATAATTGGATCATTCCTCTGGGAAAGTTGGCTCCTCCACTGAAATCCTTACATGCTCTAAGGAAAATTGCTCTCAACGTTATTGAAAATATTTTAGGAGACTGAAGATTCTGGGGCCTTTCCAATTCGAGTGCTCTGGTCGGTCATGCCAAAGGAAGACAATAATGGGAACCAAATCTGGAGAGCATTGCAGTTAATTGGAGCCCGATCCTGTGGGCTCGGAAGGCCCAGGACCCCCTGGGGGCTCTGAACCCTCCTCTGGTGGGGACTTGCAGGAAGGAGCCGCTCGGATGCCTTCCAGAATAGATGCCTGAAATAAATTATTGAAAATCTTTGGGGTTTTTGGTTTTTGGGGTTTTTTTGATAATGAAAAATTCAAGTGTTTTGACATGGGTAAGTGCTGGAGAGCGGGGCTGCAAGAGGCTGGTGCAAAACCTCTCCTGCACAATGCTGTCCCCTGCCACTGCAGGATTTTGGAGACAAACCTTTGGGATGTGTGTGAGCAGTGGTTTGCAGCTCCTGTTTGCCTGCTCGGGATGATGAGGTTCCTTGTAGAGATGCTCTGTGATTCTAAACCTCCACCTGAAGGGTTTGGGCTCTTCTCTGAGGGAACAAGTGACAGGACAGGAAACAACCTCAAGTTGCACTAGGGGAGGTTTAGGTTGGATATTAGGGAAAATTTCTTCCAGGGGAGGGTTGTCAAAGCCTGGAACAGGGCAGTGATGGAATTGCCATCTCTGGAGAGATTTAACAGCCCTGTGGATGTGGGACTTGGGGACATGGTTTATTGGTCCTGGCACTGCTGGGGGAATGATTGGACTCGATCTTGAAGAGCTTTTCCAGCCTAAGGGATTCTGGTATTCTCTTGGCTCCCAGCCATGATGGGCGCCGTGGGGGGACATGCTGGGGATCCTCCATCATTCGCTGTGGAAGTGATGGTGCCATGCACAGTTTTACCCAGCTCACTTTTGGAGGAAGAGGCTAAAAGGGAAGGTTTTGAGGAGATATAGCCTTCCCTGCCTTCCACATAAATTAATTGCACAGTTTAATAAACTAACAGGTGTTTCCACTTCAGAACGAGCAGATGTTACCCTGAAATGAGCAGAGTCCCTCCTCACCATCCCCTCATCCCCCAGCTATTCCTTCCTTTCTATCTTCCCCTTTCTCCTCACCTCTTCCCTTTTCCCCTTCTTCTCCCTCTGATTTATGAGCAGCTCCACAATGAAATATTTTGTCTGGGCTCTATGAATATTGATGATGGGGTCGTGCTGATTTGAGCTGTGTTCATAACTTTCCGTGCTTCCTGGGAGCATCCCTTCTGCTCTTCCATCCCGATTTATTCCACGGAGTTTTCGGGAGGCAGCCCCATTTGTTAAAGCTGCCTCTTGCCTGCACATTTGTCTTGGATTATCTCCCGAGGAGAAGACGATAAGTACTTACACAAACCTACGCCGAAATTAAACACACAAAACAAATGAGCCTGGCGTGTTCACATTCTTTCATTTCCAGGGATAATGCCCGGGAGGAAACACTTGTGTGACCGCAGATGGAGGATGGGTTGGGAGCCCCAGGAGGATTTGGGCTGCCCTCTTTAGAGGAAAGCTCTCCTCTGCTTCCCATATGGAGAGAAAAAATGATAGCACTGCTAATGGCTGGGGCATGGCTGGGCACCGAAGGGAAGGAGGAGGTAGCTGGGGATGGAGGGAAGACTGGAAAATAATAATGGGAAATGTTTTGATAAGAAGCGTTGTGGTCTTATACAAATATTCCAAAACTTCTGGAGCCCATTTATCCCCAGATTGAAGCCAGATGACAGCAAGCTGTTCACATGGGCTGGAATGTGCCTCCAACAGACACCCAGTTCTCCAGGCTGGGGACCCAGGGGGGAATGTGGGGGCAGCCCTGGGTGGCTCCTTCTCCCCTCGCCTCCTCCAGAGCCCCAAACATTCCTGTCCAACCATGGCCGGGCACTCCTGCTCCCCTGGGACCTGCTCACAGTCACTCACATCCCTCCTGTGGTAAAAGGAGAGGCCTCAAATCAGGGCACAATCCTGGAAACTGCGAATGGCACATGGAAAGCACCTCAAGCTTTTCAAAGGTTGGAGAGGGCTCAGCCCGCACCAAGAGCCCACAGCAGCCTGGCACAACCCTGTGCCTTGGAGAACATCTAAACCAGGGCAACTGAGCATTTCCACCTCCCCCTTGACCACCCTCCCTTGTTGCCTTCTCCTCATCTAGCAGGCACCACCACTGAAATTTCCTTTCTATCCCTCCTAAGCTGCTTGTGATTTTGAGGAACAAGTGGCAATAAAAAGTGTTAAACACTAATCACTAATTTCCTCCTGGAAGCTCTAAGTGTGATCCTGGTGCTCATTTTCCCTGGAGCAGCTGTAGGGCTGGGAGCATCCAGCAAGGATCACAGCACCATCCCCTGCTGGGGTTTGGCTCTTTACCTCTGTATGGGCAGTGTCTGGAACTTGTAGTTTTAGTACTAAAGTCACCAAGAAAATCCAGGGCACTGGATAAGATCCATTCCTTTGTCAGCAGTCAGCACTGACTTCTGCCATCAGCCCCTGCAGAGCATTTGGGAAGGATGAACTCTAAATACTGCAGAAGTCTGGCCATTCCTTTGCTCCATCCAGGGAAAATTTCCAAGGAAAGGATTGTCCAGCCTGGCACAGCTGCCCAGAGCAGTGGTGGAATCCCCATCCCTGGAGGGATTTAACAGCCCTGTGGATGTGGCATCTGGGGACATGGGTTAGTGGTGGCCTTGGCAGCACTGGGGCAATGGTTGAACTCGGTCTTAGGTTTTTCCAACCTATACAATTCCATGATTTCATGGTTTTGTGGGTTGGTGTTGGCCCCAGAGGCTGGGCCTTGTTGCACAAACAGAGCAGCTCCTGGAGAGCATCGATAGTGATCGGCAACAGCAGGAATGAGCTGGGGATGTGTAATTCCCATCCAGCAGGAATAATCTTCAAAGTCCTGCTGGGGTGCTTTTGGACGACAGCGGAGTTTTCCCTGCTGGGGAAAATGGGATGCGAAAGAATTAACTGAAGTTGGAATGTTATTGTTTGTGTCAGACTCTGTTAACCACGTTAAAACTATATATAATACTTCAATTTCCTATGTCAAAACTCTCTAATGGGCAATATTCTGAAATCAAAGTCTTATGGAGCGGTTAATCTTCCGCACGGACAACGCCAAGTTTAAATCCAGTCCAAATGCCACTTCTCAGTCACAGCTTTAAAGGATTATAAATGATTATAATGGTATTTGTCTACTTGCCTGATACATAAGTTCACGTCAATGTTATCTCCAAAATTGACATTCGGTTTCATCTCGGAGGTGAGAGAATAAACTGTTGACTACCAGCTTCAGAGAGGAAAATGGATTAGCTCTAATGTAATTAGGGCTCCATTCACAGATGATTATTTTCGGCGGGCGCACAAACGGCGCTGATAAGGAGCGCGCTCGGCAGGGGCGACCGGGGGACGCTGGGCTGGATTTGCTCTTTATCCTGCACAGGGTGAGGGGTTCCTGTGAGCAGCTCCTGCTTCAGACCTGCACCATCTTTGTGCAGTGCTCACAGGCAGCCACAGCTCCAGCACTTGAATTTCCATGATTTCCATGTGGGCGTTGGTGGGGATGAGGGATTGCTGGCAGTCTCCTCTGACAGGCCAACCCTTATGGGATAGAGTCTCTGTTTCGGTGCCTCCCTATTTCCTGGGTCCTGTCCTAATGTGCCAACACCAACATCAATGCCAATGTCAACGCCAACATCAGCATCAATTCCAATGCCAACATCAACACCAAAAAGCCAGAATCAACACCAAAAAGCCAGAATCAACACAAATGCAAAAATCAACACCAAAACCAAAGCCAGCCATAGCACCAATGCCAAAATCAACACCAGCACCAATGCCAACATCTATGCCAAATCAATACCAATGTCAAAACCAGTGCCATGGTCAATGCCACCACCACAATGGCCTCCTCCAGCTCACGGTTTTTAACTCCTTCCAGCACTCCAAACCCAAGAGACGACCAAAGCCACTGTGTCTTTTTCGTCTGTTATTTGTCTCTGTGACTCTTTAGCGCTTAAAAATACATGAAAGAATAAGGATTGTCCCTGAGGACAATGGAACAATGGGAAGCAGCGACGAATTAATGAAAATAAATAAATTAATCTGTATACACTGGTGCTAATACAAATGATTTGTGAACGGCATGAAAGATTTTGTATTATTTTCAAAAAAAGCACAAAACCCTTTTCTTTCGCTCTAAAAACTCAATTTAATTTTAAGTCACATGATAAATGGTGGCAAATTGAACTTTATTATGAATTCATGAATGCAATTTAATACAATTGTTCTTTCTGGCCTTTGTGCTTTGAAGACAGTCCCTTCTGCCAGGATGTTATTTTTTTAATGTGCTGATTCAGCTGTGATGACCTGTGGTCTCCCTGGCCCATGGGTGCCAGCGGGGTTTGGTGCTGGCAGAGCCGTGCTCCGTGCCCAGCACAATTCACTTTGGGATCACCGACTCTGGAAGAGCTTCTGCTGCCTTTCCATCCCCTGCCTGGGCAGGGAAGACCCTCATGTGGAGAATTACAGGGGAATTATGGAGTGGGGATTATTTTCTGAAGACAATGCAGACTCTGAGGCACGAAAGTGACTGCGGGGACGCTGCGGTGCGGAGCCTTCGGCTCGGCAGCGCTGGCAGCGGGATAATGGCTCAGCCAGCCCAGCCTCCAAGCCAGGCTCCAGGGAGCCAGCCCAGAAAACGCCAAGACGTCTCATTTTGGGCCCTGAATTCTTCTGTTCCTGGCCAAGTCCTCCTCATGCCCTGCCTGCCACCCCTCAGCAAGGGGAGCTCAAGGACAGCACTGAGGAGTTTCTCTCTCCTGTCCCCTCACCGCTGCCCTGTGCTGTCACAATGTCCCATCACCACCAAAGGAGGTGACATCTGCACATCCAACATTCACCTGCCATGAAGAATATTAAAACTCCCACTCCTTTGGGCGATTAACAGGAGCCATCATACTGGCTTTTCAACAGAATAAAAAATGGACAGATAAAAATTGTTAAAATCATGATAGAGATTAAATAGTTCTGTGCAAAGAACAGAAATGCAATTTGTGGCTGAAAAATCTGTGTGTACACTCTGGGTGTTTCTGTGGGCAGAGCAGAGTCTGGGGTGCAGGAAAGGGACAGCCAGTCCTGAACACAGCCCTAACTGCAGCACTGGGCTGAGATTTCTTGCAGAGACTTTGGCAGTAAAATAACCGCAGCTACTTAGAAAAACTTTTCCTCTTCTTGCTGGATACCCCCTAAATTTAGAAGAATTTCAGAAGGACAAATTAAAAAGTACATTTGAGATAAAATACACAGTCAGACGCAGATTTGAACTCCAGATCTAACTCCAAAACCACTTGCAGCTTGACATGGCACAATGATTTACTGTGCTCATGATTATATCCTGTAGGTAGCAGCTCTGCAAGTGGGAAATAATTCAGGCAGGGATGTAGAAAGGGAATAACTTTTCTTCTGAGTGCAGGACTTCAAGAGCAGCAGCACAAAGCCAAAGCCCCACAGTTTCCAGTACTTGAAGGGGGCTTATAAAAAAGAAGAGAAGCAACTTTTTACACAGGCAGATAGTGATAAGGGGGAATGGCCCTAAAATAAAGGAAGAAAGATTTGGATTAGATGTCAGGGAGAAATCCCTTCCTGTGAGGGTGGGCAGGCCCTGGCACAGGTGCCCAGAGCAGCTGGGGCTGCCCCTGGATCCCTGGCAGTGCCCAGGGCCAGGCTGGACACTGGGGCTGGGAGCACCTGGGACAGTGGGAGGTGTCCCTGCCATGGCAGGGGTGGCACTGGATGGGGTGTAAGGTCCTTTCCAACTCCAGCCATTCTGGGATTCAGTGATTCTGAGCAATTCCAGAAGCAATTCAATTGGGATGGAGGTGCAGGTTGCTATTGCACCCCTCCAGTTCCTGGGATGAAATCTCTGCTTAGTGACTGAGGGGCATTAAACAATTAACCAGCAGCAGTGCAGGGTGATGGTGGTGGTGATGATGATGATGATGATGTGCATTTGGGATCCTGACCCCTCAGAGAGATTTCTCCCCATTGTGCACTGAAAATGATATGACCATAAGTAAAATAAACTCTCCTACCCCCTTCCTCCATGCATTAGGAAACGTTCTGTGAAGGCCCTTCATAAATAGCCTGTCCCACCTTCTCAGATTTAATTATAAAAATACCTGGAACACAATAGTCCTTCACATGCAGGGCTCATTTTCTAATTGAGTTTTGATATGGATACACACCCAGGAGACCCTCGGCTGATACACACAACAGATGGAGGGACCGAGCCCTCTCTCCCCTCTCCCTGAAGCAAAGTCACAGCAGGAGGATGTGTCAGATGTCCGGGCTCATGTCTCCAGCCCCTCCTGCCCAGCAGAGATGGAGCTTGTTCAGGACTGGCCCTGAAACGTCCCCGCAGTGGCCGAGGGGGAAGTGGGGCAGACTGGGGGCTCCTGGGCACTGCAGCACCCGTCCCTCCCTGGGAGCCATGTCCTTGAGCCTCCGTGAGCGACCTGTCACCGACACTTCCCCAGCTGGTTCGGTTACACTGGCAAAATGAATTCTGAGAGAAGGATCAAACACTAAATTGGGAGCTGAGCCAAGCGAGGCGAGGAGTCCCCGGCTCGCGCCGGCGCAGGGCTGGTGGGCAGCACATCAAGGGGGGATGATACCCCGTGATGAATTGCTCACTCCTCTAACATTGCCCAGCTGGAGTGGCTGGAGCAAGCCTTAATTTACTATTTATAAACCTCTCCAGCTGTATTTTCCTAGCAGAGCAGCTGGCTCGTTGCGGGAGTGTGAAGGAGAGGATGTTAACAGGTTGGCTGGCTGGACTGCAGAGCGTTTGCAGCGGTACAGGAAAGGAGTTCATGTGCAGGACAGCATTGAAAACCCTCCTACAGCCAGGCCAGGGCTGCAAACACCCTGGGGCCAGCCTGGCCAGGGGATCTGGACAGTTCCTGGATAGAGAGGATATTCCTGTGGTGATTATGGTGAGAAAGCAGCTCAGGAAGGCCGAGACCAGGGCTGATGGTGCCAGCCAGGTGCCCTCTGTGTGAATGGGGGAACACCCCTCATTTTTTCACCCTCACTGTCCTGGGCAGCCTCTCCCCATCCTTCTGCTGCTCTCCCAGCTCACCCCCATAGCACCCAGCCCCAGCAGGGACTCAGGGAACTGGGAGCTTCCTGACACCTCGCCTGCCCCACTGGGAAAAACCCCACAGGGGAACAGCAAAACCCACTGGAAATAGAGGCAAACCCCACCCCCAGCCCTTCCCGGATCAGAACCAGCCCGGGGTGTGCAGTTTTTGAGCTTTGTGCTGGGTGACACATCCCCACACTCTGCATCGTCTTCTCCCACTGCTGCTAATGCAAACATTTAATTTTGATGATTTATAGCACAGCTATAAAAAACCTCTGGATTACGCTTTGGAGTCAAGGTCTCAGCTCCAGAGCATATTTTTATAGAGTCAGCATCTCTGTTTTTAAAAGTTATACTTCAATATTAAATATGACTCTTTTTTTTAGCAAGTCAATAAAATCCCTTTAGAGCAGATAATAAACTCATTTCTTCTGGGCTGGCTATTGTTTCAGGCCTGGGTCATATCCTGGAGCCTTTAAGGCTGTTCTTTGGCCTCTCTGATGAGGAATTTTGAGTTCAAACCCTCCCAGGCACTGCCCGAGCAGAACAGACCCCCAAACCAAGCCTTCCCTCAGACAGGCTCTGTTCCTCAGTGCAATGTGGTTTGCAGAAGAAATCACCAAGCTCTGGCACAAGAAGTTCTCCAAGCTCTGATGCCTCTCCCTGGCTGCTCCTGGCTGCTCCGTGTCCCTGGGCTGCAGGGAGATGCCACAGTGGGGGCTTTGGTGGTACCAGTCCCTGCAGGAGACAATCCCACGTCTGGGAGTGGATGGAATCACTGTGGAAGTGCTGCACAATAAAACACAACTTCTGCCTTTAAGGGCAGACGAGTGTTTTATGTTTTTAAAGCTCTCAGAATTACCCTGTAATCTTATTTATTTTCTAATACAAGTTTCTGCGGAAAAGGGTATCACAAGATAAATAGAAATTAACTGATTATGAGGATTGTCATTCTTTAAGTACATATTTATCAGGCCATTTGCTCATTCTCTTCTAATATCTTGACATAAGAGTGTCAAATTAAACACTCCCCAGATTAGGATAATACCCAGCACTTTTGTAGCTTTCCTATCTGATTTGCAAAGCTTTCTTCTCCACAAATGCACTTGAAGTTGGTGCTTTACAGGGCTTGATAGAATTCATTTCAGGATTAATAAGCCTTCTCTGAACCATTTAACAAAATCTCTGCAGCATCCTCGTCTTGAATGGGGAATAGATTCCAAAGAGCGCTTTAATTAATTTGTCTAATTAATGGAGGGAAATGGAGGTTGGTTCTTCGCTGCAAATTGGTTCATGTTCATGGCATCCAATGTCAGCTGGGTTCCAGGGGTGGTCCAGCCCCAGCTCCCAGCACACGGGGTTATCTGGGGGGGTTCAGCTCTACACGAAATTCGGCGTCTGGGCCCACGTGAGGCTCTAATTACTTCTGCCACGTTGCCTTTGTGCAGTCATTCATCCGCAGCCCGTCCTTATCTTGTCATCCCCGGTGTCATTAGCGGTGTTTGAATGCATTAGTGACCCAAGGCAGGTTGGACAGGCAGCGATTAGAGCGGCGGGGCCTGAGTGATGTTTGAAATACTGGAATTGTTCTGCTCCTTTCTATCCAAACAGGAGAGGTGCCGCTCCGAGGGGGACACGCTTCCCGCTTTCCCAATTAACCCCCCGCTAACGAGGCTGCGGTGCCGCGGTGTGCGGTGACACGGGACACACGGTGCTGGGCTGTGGGGCTTCCCTGGAACAAGAGATGTGCAGGGAGAGCAGCATCTCAGCCCCCTCACGGCTCCCTGAAAGCTGTCTGCACACACAAGCACCCCCAGATGCACCCCAAGGCCCACTGAGTGCATCCCTGATCCCAGAATTGGGTGCGAGACCTTAAATCCCACCCAGTGCCACCCCTGCCATGGCAGAGACACCTCCCACTGTCCCAGGTGCTCCCAGCCCCAGTGTCCAACCTGGCCTTGGGCACTGCCAGGGATCCAGGGGCAGCCCCAGCTGTGCCAGGGCCTGCCCACCCTCCCAGGGAAGAATTTCCTCCCAATGTCCCATCCAGCCCTGCTCTCCGTCTCTGTGAAACCATTCATGTGCAGCTGTGGCAAGCCCTGCTCAGCTCAGAATCCTCTTCAAGAGACGTGGTGGAGGAGGAGGAGGCACCTTGAGCTCAGGGGACCCCACTGGCTGTGCAATCCCAGCAGGAAACAGAGCTTTCCAGGCTGAAGGACATCCCTAACCCAAGAGCAAATCTGTGGAGTGTCTACGGACAGAGTTTGTACAGGTCTGGTTTCTGTGGTGTGAAGAAGTCCTGCAGCATCCCTACACCAGGGAGCGTGGGGGAAGGAAGGGAAAACAGCCTTGGGGGCTTTGGATTGGGCTCAAATTCATGGAAGGGATTCTATCCCATGGCTGCCTATGTACAGAGCATTTTCCTGCCCCAAACCCACAGTGAAATCCCTGATGTAGGAGCTGTGTGCTCCTTTCTGGCTCCCATGGCCAATTAAATCAAATACTTGGACAATTAGTACAATCCTCATGTCAAGGGAACGGCCCCCAGACACAGCAAACACACTGTATGTTTGATAGATCTGAAAAATCTTTATAGTCAAGATATTTTACACTGAGCCACATTGATTTCCCGTCCATTTTTTTTATATCAGTGTGTGCAACACCAGTCCAGCAAGGAATACAATAAATACCAGCAGTGATTTATCCGAATGGCATTCAGCAGGCACTTTGCAGTCACTCAGTTCATAGCCTCAGCATAAATAAATCAACACCGAAACAAAAGCCAGCACGTAAATCCCATGTACAACCTGCACCCTTCTTGGGATGGAAAATCCAAGGGGAAAACAGAACCATTCCTATTGGAGAGGCTGCACATCTGACTCCCCTTGCTCAGTTAAGAATTTGTTTTTCTCCTTTCATTACATTTTGCAAAGATATTACAGCATTTCATCTGCCAGTTTTAACAGCAAAGGGCCCCATTAGCCCACGAATTACCTGGGCCCTGTCTCCTGGAAACTCAGAAAAGACCAGGCAGGAACAGCTCCAAAGAGGCACAGAAATGTTCTGTGCTCAAAATCTGGGGGAGGGAAATGGGCAGGAAGAGATGGGAAGGAGGAAGACTGGAAATTAAAAATACTGATATGAAGGAGAAGAAGGAGAAGGAGAAGAACAACAACAACAAGAAGAGGAAAAATATGAACAAAATTATATATATCCTATACAAAATATAGAATCACAGATCATTAATATTGGGAAAGGCCTTTAAGACCATCAAGTCCAACAATTAACCTAACACTGATACATCCAAACAGATGCAGTTAATTAATGCCATGGTGGTGTATTTCAGCTGAGTTTAAAGTGTCCACATTCAGTGGTTCATTTACCCTCTAATATTTAAGATGTTCAGATGCCCCATTGCAGCAGATGTTGGTGCTCCCACAGTTTCCTGCAGCTGTGCATGGAAATTACTTTTTCCAATTGATTTTCTAGTTAATTTAAAATAACAAGACTAACAGCCTGTGTGCTAAATTCAGTATGAAAGTGCATACTTTAAAATGGACTTAAAGCAATTTTAACTGGAGATATTTCTTCAGTCTGCCTGTAGGAAAAAAAAAAAAACAAAATAAAATCAATCCTAATTTAATTTGGAAGCCACAAACCAACTTCCCCGCTCACTGCTTGCTGGGTGGAACATGAAAGGCTGGGTTTGCAAACAGGATTAGGGCCAGGGAGCCTGAGAAACCTGTTGCATATCAAGCAATTTTAATTTTTGCTTCTATAAAAGTCTGATGGCTCCAAAGCTCCCACAGATCCAAGGGGAACACCAAAGCCAGTTGCTGTTTCAGGGCTCTGGATAAGAAGAACAATCCTAGAAACCCTGGAGCCTCCGTAGAAGCCCTGTGGAAGTGCAAAGGATTCTTAGTATCAGATCAGTGCTGGTACATCTGCTCTGAGCCATGTTTATTGTGCAGTGGCTGCAGTGTGGCCCCTGGGGATTGGGATCAGTGGGTCAATCCTGCCCACCCAGTGCTACCTTCCCATGAGAATTTTGGGATCCTCAGGCTCAGGGGGTTCTGAGCCAGGGTTTGCACAGCCATGAGCTAGGAGTGTGGGCTCGGACAAGCTCCCTTCAATGCTGGCTCTGTGGCCAGGGCAGGACTGGGGAATGGTTTTCTCTCCCTCTTCAAGAAAACAAACATTTTCTTTCCCAGTTCTCCTAAATGTGGGAGGTTTCTCCCCGAGTTTCTTCACTGCTGCAAGGAAGGAGGTTCATCCTCTTTGCACCCCTCAGCAGAGAGGGGCTGCGGGTGCTGGGGCATATCCCTGATCCCGAGCTTATTTCCTTGCCAAAATAAACCCAAACAGGGATTGCAGGGATGGGGTGTGAAAACCTCAGAGAGGCAAAACTCTCCACCTCAGTGTACCCACCCTAACAGAGGTTGTGTTCCAGTTTGTGGAGCACAAGGTGGGACAAGGCTTCTTCCTTTCTCCGGGGCCTGCAGGCCTGGCTTTTCTCAGTAACAAGGAGCCATCAAACCCTGCTGGAAATGAACTCACAACACGAGTGTGAAAGCCACCAGGCTGGGGGGGGATAAAAAAACAGAATAAAAAATCATATTAATGCAGGAAACTCAACTTTCTCCTTTTCTTCCTCTGGCAGAGTTTAATAAAGCCTTGTCTGGGCCTAGCTCCGCTGAAAGCCATGAGCCCCAAGCAGCACCTCGGGGCAGCAAGGCTTTATTAAAGCTAGGCCTAGGGAAAAACTCAGCTCCTGCGCAGCTGAGTCACCAACAGAGAGCACAGAAGCTCCAAACAGCCCCCTCCTGAGCTGGGGGGCTTTTGTACCTGGGCACATCAGCTGAAACTCTGAGGGGAAAAGGGGGAATGGCTCAGGCTGGGGCTGGCAGCAGCCACGTCTGGGGTTGGGTGAGGCAGCTCTACTCTCATGGTGGCTTCAGGGTGGGACTGGCAAAAGTACAACTCTCCTTCTTCCTAATCTTTTGGGGAATTTTGGTTTGGTTTTTTTTTTTATTTTTTTAATTTAACTAGGAGAGGTTCTGAGGGTTTAATAGGAAGAGCATTCTCCTGCAACCACAGCAGCCCTGCCCTGATGTGCTGGGCTGAGAGGCTGCTGGGGTTTGAGAGTAGATTTGGGTTGGCTTAAATTTCAAGTTTGGTTTGGAGTCTGGGTTTGTGGAGGAGTCTGATTATTTTTGGTTTGGGTTTGGCTGGAGGTTGGCTTAGGGTCAGGTTTTAGTTTGGGTTGGGCTGAGATTTAGGTTTGGGTGTGGTATTTATTTGGGCTCAGGTTTGTGTTTTGGTTGGGCTCAGCTTTCGGTTTGGTGCAGGCTTGGTTTTGGGTTGGGATTTGGGTTTTGGTTGGGTTCACATCAGGGTTGGGTTGCATTTAGGTTCATGTTTGGTTTGGTTTGGTTTCAGGTTTGGTTTTGGCCTTGGCTTTGAGTTCATGTTCATATTTTGGTTTGAGATCACGTTGGGGTCCCAGTCCAAGAGTGAGTTAAGTTTGGGACAGGAGTCCAGGCCCCTTTCCAGAGCTGTCCCCAAGCTCCAGAGGGTCTGGAGCTTGGAGTGGGACAAGGACCAGGGCCAAGGATCCCAATCCTGCTGGGCTTGAAGGGGTTTGCAATCAGATCAGGACTTTCCCAGGCACTTCTGAGGCAGAGCCTGTCAGAAGATGAGTTTTCTAAATGACTTTCCTAACTTCTCTTTTGGCTCCCGTTGGTAATTGGTTCATTTCCAGGTACTTGCAAGAATGTAAATATGGAATGAATCAACTTTTTCCACATATTCTTCAGCAGCCCTTTTATGAAGAACAGATTTTCCACAGAGGAAATTAAAAAGTACATAAAACTGAGAAATCGTGGTGTTGTTGAGAACAGCATCAGCTTTCAATGTCACTTTGTAACTGGCAGCACATACTGTATTCCAATGGCATTAATAGAAACTACAAAGTTTGTTTCAATTAGCTTCATTTTTCTTTCAGAAAAGGAATTATCATAAATCCCTGAAATAACATTTGTCCAAAAGAGATGTGTAGCATTACTTTAGAAATCTTTTATGTCTGTTTTTATATTACACTTCCTTGTAAAAATGATTATACATTGATTTAATAAATGCACTTGATTTGTGTATATTGCTGAAATTTCAAAAAGCCACGACACAGCAGTGATTTCCTGTACAAGGCTGTCAGACAGCTCTTCTGTGGTAAATTCTGAGAGAAGGCTCTTGGCAACTCGCTCTGTGCATGGGCATGTCAGTGAGGAGAAGATGGGGTTACATGAGAGTCTGGGCAGATTCTTTTGGAAAAATTTCTAAAATTTTCTTCCTTCCTGGTGCATCTGTCTACATGGGAAGCCCTGGACCTTTTGGAGGGCAATGGTTGTGGACAGCCCCGAGGGTGGGACTGACCAATCCAACCCCACACCTGGGTCCTGGAGGATCCTCCTGCATCAGCTTTGCAGCTGAAGCACCCTTTATCCCACACAGGTCCCCAGGCTCTGGGTCAGAGTGTGCCCAGGCACTGCAGTGCTGAAAATAATCTTCCTTTAAGAGTCTAAACAACCTTTCCTTTGGACTCTGTGCCAGGGAGGAGCTTACAGTGTAGTCAGCCAGTTAAAGGGGGTTTTTATATCTGATTATCTCCCTTGTGGTGATGATTTGCTGACAGCTTTAGTGGGAAATGCCCCCAGAAGTGGTGCCCGTGTAAAATATGGCGCTTCATGGTCTTGTTTTGCACCAAACAAATACAGGCACTGATTTTGGGGGTGCATGAGGCAAACCCCAAATCTCTGTGGTGTGGGAAGGAGGTTGGATGGTTGGGGAGAAGGCTGCATGCTTCATAAGGAAGTTGGATGGTTCAGAAGGAGATTGGATGGTTGAGGAGGATCTCAGATGGTTGAGGAGGATCTCAGATGGTTGGGGAAGAGGTTAGATGGTTCAGAAGGAGGTTGGATGGTTGAGGAGGATCTCAGATGGTTGAGGAGGATCTCAGATGGTTGGGGAAGAGGTTGGATGGTTCAGAAGGAGATTGGATGGTTGAGGAAGATCTCAGATGGTTGGGGAGGATCTCAGATGGTTGGGGAGGAGGTTGGGTGGTTCAGAAGGAGGTTGGATAGTTCAGAAGGAGGTTGGATAGTTGAGGAGGATCTCAGATGGTTGGGGAGGAGGTTGGGTGGTTCAGAAGGAGGTTGGATGGTTCAGAAGGAGGTTGGATGGTTGAGGAGGATCTCAGATGGTTGGGGAGGATCTCAGATGGTTGGGGAGGAGGTTGGGTGGTTCAGAAGGAGGTTGGGTGGTTCAGAAGGAGGTTGGATGGAGTGGTTGCTGTATGACTCCAGCCCCGCTCTGGGGAAGATGCACAATGGGCTGGGGGGAGCCTGCTCCCTATTAAAATCTCCCAAAGGTCTCTCTGTGCAGCTGACAACAGATATAATTTATCTTGTCAGCTGTCCCCACATCAGAAGTGCACTCTTTGAGCAACAGTAATAATTACATTAATAAAAATCATCCCTGCTTACAATGTGGAGCAAGTTGTGGCTGCTCCCCTGCCTGAGCCTGCCCGGGTGGTGGAGCAGCTCCGGGCTCTGCTCCTGGGGACCCCCTTGCTATTCCAGCTCCAGGAAAAAAGGATTTTCCCAGATGTTTTGTGACTTTTCTCAGGAGACCATCCCATGTTCCCTGGGCTCACTCTCCACCCGAAATGGCCCTGCCCTGCACTGGGATGTTCTGGGGAAAAGAGCAATAATTGTACATTTGCTGGGAATTACACAGGATGAAGTCAATTATAGGATGAAGACAATTAGGGCATGAAGCAGATCTGATCCTGTTTCCACTCCCCAAATCACATTTCCTAGTTTGCTTTGTGGTGCTCGGAGTCCATCTCGTGTGTGAAGTGCTGCCCACGGTGTGGCTCCCCCGTCCCCGTCTGGGAGCAGAATGAAAACCTCACCCAGGGCTCTCCAAACCCAACCCCTCGCTTTGAGTTTCTCTCCCTTTACAAAGGGAGAACACAAACTCCTCCCTTCCTCAGCGCCTCCAGAAAGTTTTATCATTTAAATCACGGCTGAACTTTTGGATTTCACTTCCAGGGGAGCAGGAGGACGAACCCCACGGGCCCTTGGGCTGCGTTCCCCATGGGATTCTCCACAATCACCCCAACAAGCCGGGGCCGCGGCAGCTCCAGCTCGGTCCCCCTTTCCCTGCCTCCATCGCCTCCTCTCCAGCGCCCACCGCAATTATAATGCAAACCAGCGCCTCGCAGCTCGTTAATGCCTTTCAAACCCCAACTTCCTTGAAGTTCTGAGGGGTTTCAGCGCAGCGCTCCCCATTTGGCAGCGTTTTTCCCCGCGCCACAGACGCGCAGGACGCGCTGGAAGGCGCTGGGACAGCGGCAGCGCCGCGTCGGGAGTGTTTACACGGCTGTTGTGGCAAACGCCGCCGCGCTAATTTATTCCTGTCCCTTAAATTCTGTTCGCAGTTGTAAGACAGTCGGATCCCACCCATGGGAGCGTGTGCCCTCGTGAAACACAATTACAATGAGAATATCTCATTATCTCATTGGCTTTAGCTTACTCTTCTGTTACCATGGTTTCAAATACACAGAGGAGCCTGAAACTAAGCGCGCCGCTAACAAAGAACATCTCCTTGTACAATGACATCAGATCGTGTCAGACAGAGCAGACTTAATTAAACACCCCCCGACGCAGGGCAAACGGCACTTTTAGCGCCGGCACCTCTCGGGCGCTGCGGAGGCTCGGCCGAGGAGCAGCCGGGCGGTTCGTGTCGGAGCGGCAAACGCGGGCGGTCCTGGCCATGGAATTGTTTCTAAGATGCTCTGTGCCCTCGCTGAGCCCTCCCTGTCCCAGCTCTCCTCGGCTCTGTCCCGGTGCGGGGACCCGGGGGATTTGGGGTCCCCCAGCCCGGCGCTTTCCCCCGGGACTGCCCAGCTCGGTCCCCCAGGGAGGGCAGGGCCGGGCAGTGCCCGGAGCCCCCGGCCCCACCGCCCGGGTGGCTCAGCCGCGGCTTTCCGGCATTAAAAATTCCACAAATCATTTATTTACCCTGGAGTATATCCGGTGACATAATGTGACAATAATGACATCCCTAGTGGTGTTAATTGATTTTGTCCTGGTAGAGGAGGTAATTTGGCGTCCACATCAGCTTCTAGATCACGGACCTACTGATTGTCTGCCGAGGTAATATTACTGTTAATGAAGAGAAAACACGCTTTCCTCTTTAAAAGACAATATGCTAATTAGGACAGACAATAGAGAGTCAGGGGTCATGTATTATTTTTAAACAGAGAGTTAATGCCAAACGACTGGCATGGAAGTGCAAAACGACTGTAAATTAATAAGTGCAATTCCTGGCTCATAAAATCCATCGTCGCTGCTAAATAAAAAGAAGGGCATTCATGAAATATTCCGACCATCGGAATACTTGAAGGTGTGAATAATTAACAGCCACAAGTTAACATCCACCAGCTTGTAAAAGGTCTGATTAAAGGCAGTGTTCATCAGCCACCAAACTATCACAGCTCGTCGGGTCAACATCTCCTAATTAATGGTTTCTTATTAGAGAGATAAAACGTGTTTTCTGAGGAGAATTATTTTTAAAAAGGAACGAGTGTTTTCGGTGCAATGTGCGGAATAATTAAAACTCGTCTAATGGGGCTGAGCCTGGCTGGGCTCCTCGGGGGGTGTTGCTGGGGGCACTGGTGGCTCTGGTGACACCGGGGGCTGTTGGAGACGTGCCTGGGCAGATGCTGCACCCGGAGCCTCCAGCTCAGAGCTGAACCTGCTCAAACCCAACCCCGAAATCCACATTTTCAATTTTCCCGGGAAATACAGCAGCACCTAAGCCAGCACCCAGCTCTGGCTCATGGTGCATCAAGGTCTGGTTCTTGTTCTGTTCTAACCTCCCCAGCTGAATTTGTGTCTTTATCTCCAGAAACATTATTTATTTATATAAATAAATAAATAGAATTTATTTATCTTTGCATTCACCTGTTGCAAAATTCTCAATAGCAGAAAGAGCTGGCATCATCCCAAGCTCAGGATCAGCACTGAGGGGCTGCTTTCTTCACTTCTACTCCTTTTGCTCTTACATTCATAAAAATAATCTTATTTTCAAAACTCATTTGGTTAATGGCTCTGGGAATGGGTTTGGAGTTAGGAATTTGTGTTTAGGATAGTGGTTATAACATTATAACCCATTTTTTTAAATTAAAAAAATATCTCTGGAAGGGAGAAGGCAATACCATCTGAATTAGGAATGTTGGTCAATGGGATGCTACAAACCATGGCAGCCTGAATATTGCAGTTGAGGAAATACCATTTCAGTGGAATCTGAAAATCATCACAGCTTGAGTAAACACCTCACAGGATGACCATGTCCTGCCAAACACCCTGTTATGGATTTCAGGGTGATTGTATTCCCACGATGAGCCAGCTTGGAGGGATCTGCTCGGGGTCACCACGGGGAGGAATAACCAGCCCCAGTCTGCCCAGGGAGGCAAATCCCTGGGGCTGGACAAGCCCAGGGTGGGGATGAGCTGCTGCAGCCATGGGTGCTTGACCTGGGGACGAGGGAAGGCAGGAAGGGAAAGCAAGGGGGATTCCAGTGTCCCCTCAAAGCCTCTGGTGTCACCCACAGGCCCCATGGCACCAGGACCAGGACGGGAGGAAAATGAGATGTGGAAGAGCTGGGAATTGGGGCCTGAGCCTCCTGGGGACAGGGTGCAGCTTTGTCACCACATAAACAACAACAAAGAGCTCTGATGACAGCGTGGCCCCGAGCTTGGGGGTTTGGGCTTCAATTTACCTTTTAAACACGGTTTTCTGAGCAGGGACCTGCATTAAAGCATTGCCTGCTGCTCATTTGCATTTAAAGAAGAGAAGTTCAAGCTCTTAAAGCTCCAAATTCTGCACGAAGCAGCGGCTGATGAACCAATATTTACTCTGGATTCATTTTGGGGCCTAAATGGCATTTTAGGAGCGCTTTTAATGAGGAGGCACTGCGCATGCCCCCCGTGATGTTTTGGACTCGCTCTAATGATCTGGAGGCGTGGCTATGCTTTAATGATCCGCTTTAATAATTTATCAATAGAGTTTGTAAGTGCTAATTTGCACTTTTAGGTGCATATTCTCCTTTTGAAGCCGCCACACAACCCCCTATTAATGTTAATGGGAGTTGTGCTCACATTAAAAGGAGATTATACCCCTAAGGTGTTTAACATCTGACTTAGCCAGGTCTGAATTCTCATGGCTGAATGTCACTGCTTTCATTTCGGGAGATGGCTTTTGGTGGGGCTGTCACCACACCAGGCAAAGGCAAAGGCAGCTTCAAACAAGGGGAAAAACTGGGCACTGCTAAGTCAGTGCACCAGCCTTGACTTCTTAAGCTTGGGCTTAAATCCAACTGCAGGGCAAGGGAGCAGCTCCAGAGGGTGACGGTGTCACCCAGCGCTGCCACCAGAGCCACCGAGGGGTGTGCGGGGGTTAATTTATGCCCAGGAAAAAGTGGAAGAGCCATAGTCTGTAAAAACAGATTTCCTCCACCAGTTTGAGAGAGGCTCTAATCATTTCTGGGGGCAATTTTCGCCGTGGCATCAAATTCCTGCGTTTATGAATTGACATCTAATTAACGGGAAGGAGGTGAGGGCCTGTATTTATCTCCTGACTTAACAAATCACTTCAGCAGAAATTTAAATCCTATTTACTGCGCTGGAATTAATTGGGTTAAATGACATGGCCAAGGATCGATGCAGGAGGGTTTCAGCTCTTAACCCTTTCCTCAGCACACACCTACCAAAAACTGGGGTTTGGGGAGATGGATGGAGCAGCAGGGAGTAATTTGGGTGCCGTGGGGTTTGCACAGGGATGTGTTGGCTCACACAGAGAGGAGTGTGTGGACACGGGAGAGAGGGATCATTAATGACTGAGAGAGGGATAATTAATGACTAAACCCCATCTTCTCCCCCAGAAATGGTGTCAGAGCTGTCCCCAGCTCAACCACTCACCTGCATCACCTCACTGAGGTTTTCAGAGTCACTCTTGGAGGGATTTGGGGAGGGATCAAATGAAATCCCTGGGGTCAGCTGGGGTCAGCTGTCCGGGCTGGGTCCCCCAGCTCCCTGTGCGTGCCCAGCTCTGCAGCAAAGCCCTCGCTGCTGTGCGAGCCCTGCTCAGCGAGAGCAGAACCAGCCCTGGGTTATCGGCGCTGCTCCCAGCACAAATCCCAGCCCAGCTTCTGGGAGGAGAATTAACTCTGCCGCAGCCAGGGCTGCCACGCGTTCATCAGGAGCCGCCAGAGCGAGCCTGCTGATGAATTATGCATTTGCCCCACCTGGGAGTTAATATTTACCATATCTTGCTGAAATCCATTAGGAAGAACAAACATTGTATTTATCCACCACGCTCCGGAGCCGTTCATTTGCATCCCTGCCGTGAGGAGCAGCAGCCGGGGCGGCCCCGGGCTCCGGAGGGTCCTGGTCAGGCTCAGCCCGGCCGGGGGTTCAGCCCCGGCCCCTGAGAGCCCCGGCCAGGCCCCTCCGGGTGTGACAGCCGGGAGGTGGCACCGGCTGAGGGTGACGGCGGGGACCAGGCTGGCAGGGCTGAGGGCTCGGTGCGGCCCGAGCTGCTGCACCCTCAGCAACCCCAGAACCCCCAAAACCGCCAGAACCCCAGCACCTCCAGAACCCCCAAAACCGCCAGAACCCCAGCACCTCCAGAACCCCCAAAACCGCCAGATCCCCCAGCACCTCCAGAACCCCCCAAAACCGCCAGATCCTCCAGCACCTCCAGAACCCCCGGCACCCTCAGCAACCCCAGATCCCCATAACCCTCAGATTCCCTAAAACCCTCAGAACCCCCAGAACCCTCAGAACCCCCAGAACCCCAGCGCCCCCAGTACCTCCATCACCCCCAGAACCCTCAGCACCCCCAGGACCCTCCAGTGCCCTCAGCACCCCGGTGCTCCCAGTGCCTTCAGCACCTTCAGAATCCCAGTTACTCCCAGTATCTCCAGCACCCCCAGTGCCCTCAGCATCCTCAGCACCCCCATAACTCCAGTGCCCCCAGTGCCCTCAGCACCCCCATAACCCTAGCATTCCCAGTGCCCTCAGCACCCCCATAACTCCAGTGCCCCCAGTGCCCTCAGCACCCCCATAACCCCAGTACTCCAGTGCCCTCAGCACCCCCATAACCCCAGTAATCCCAGTGCCCCCAGCACCCCCAGGTCCCCATTATCCCCCAGCTCCCCAGCACTGCCAGCCCTGGCAGCACCCCAACACCCGGGTGGCCGATGCCCAGTGGGTGTGGGAGGGGGCCTGGGGAGCCCCCCCAGCCCCTGCAGAGGCCAAGGCCGGATTTGGGGGGCCGGGGAAGCAGAGGAATCCTGCTCAGGAAGGCTCGGCGGTGCTGGGGAAGGGGAGGCCCGGGCTCGGAGGAGGGGAGCGCATCTCCCGCGTTTCATCTCGCTGCCGGGCCGCCCCTGCAGGAGCGCGCCTCCCGCACGGCCGCCTTTCAATCGCGCTGCCAGCGCCGCCTTTGAAGATGTCAGGGGACAGCGGGGCTCTCTGTGAAGCGAGTTGCAAGAAAAGAGACTGATCCCTGTCCCCGCTCTGAGACGAGCTCTTTAAAGCCTGCAGGAGCGCCCAGACCGGCGCCGCTCCCCTTCCCGGAGCGCTCCATCCCTGCTCTCACCTGCCCGGATGCTCCGGCAGGGGAAGGAGCGGTGCTGGGCCGGCTCGGGACTCCAAAGGAGCACTCAAATAACCATTTTCCTTCTTTCTTCCCACTCAGTAAGGAAAAGAATAAAAAGAGAACTTCTTCCCTTTTTCCTGACGCCGTCTCGAAAGCTGTGGCAGTGTTTTCTGCAGGGCAGGAGCTCCAGCAGCCCCCAGGGTCTCCTCTGCCCACCCAAGCAAATCCTGGGCAGGAGCTGCTGGGCTGAGATGATGCCCGTCCTCAGCAGCCCGGGGGGGGCTCCGCAGGGATGGAATGCAGGGAGAAAACGGGAAAATTCCTTCCCGAACAGCAGGGATGAGCCATGGCTGAGGTGGAGTCTCTGTAGGGCACATCCATGAGAAATGGGAATGGCTTCTCACGGAGAGAGGGCAGAGATGGATGGGATATTGGGAAGGAATTCCTGGCTGGGAGCGTGGGCAGGCCCTGGCACAGGGTGCCCAGAGCAGCTGGGGCTGCCCCTGGATCCCTGGCAGTGCCCAAGGCCAGGCTGGGCAGGGCTTGGAGCACCTGGAGCAGTGGAAGGTGTCCCTGCACATGGGACATTGGATGAGCTTTAATGTCCCTCCCAACCCAAACCCTTCTGTGATTCTGTGATCGATGCTGCCGAAAGAATAAGCCAAATATCGATATAAATATTTAAACTTCACACAGGGCCTTCAGCGTCTATTTACTCCAAAGCATCCCCCTGGAAAGTTTTGTCGACATGATCTGCAAGTTAAACAACTTTTCAAAGGACACTCCAGGGGCCGCACAAAGGACCCGGGCTCTCTGCATTGTCACGGGCGGGTGCTCTAAGCCGGGTTTAACGGGGCGGGGCAGTGGCGGGGCCGAGGGGCGAGGCCGGGTGCCCGTGCCCGGTGCCCGTGCCCGGTGCCCGTGCCCGGTGGCCGTGCCCGGTGGCCGTGCCCGGTGGCCGTGGCCGCGCTGCCACCAGCGCCGCGCTGGCTCCCGGCAGGGCCGGGCGCTCGCCACAGCCCGGGGAGAGAGGAGCACATGAAAGCCGGGCTGGATTTGCCTCGCAATGACAGCTGCATATTAATCTAAAGAATTTCTGAAAAATCAAAAAGACATTTTTCAGCAAAATACACCCCTAGAGCCTCGATCCTAAAGCAAGGGAATAAACTTGAAACAGGATTGATTTCATCTTAAAGGGAATGGCTCTTTGAAATGCTACCAGCTGCAGTTGTCTTATTTGGTTTTCAATACTATAACAAAATTGTGCCATATTGTGTCAAATAAGGAGATAATATAACAGCTTTAAACAAATTTTGTAATTATGGGATCAATCAGAAATGAATTAAATCTGTGTGCATTAGGTAAGTGGTGCCACTGAATACTGAGTAGCTCCAAACAGCAGCTCCAGAGGCAGCCCCGGAGCTGAGGGCTGGGTGTGACACCAGCCAGGGGACACGGGGGACGTGGCAGCCCCAGTGTCCGGGGTAGCACGCTGGGATTGCAGCTAGAAGGGTAAAAGGTGAATTCCCCAGAGCAGGGCCCAGCTCCAGCTGCCCCTGCGCAGGGCCTGGGGAGTGCTGGGCAGCTCTGGTGGGCTTTGTGCCTGGAATGGGAACGCTGCTCCAGCACCGTGCTGGTGCCACTCAGGGTGCTCTCACTGCCCTTGCCCAGCTGGGTCAAGGATGGATTTGTGTTCTGCAGCCAGCTTGGGTGGAAAGGAACTCTCTGTGCCCTACACAGCCACCACACTCCTGGGGATTTACCTTTGGGTGCATGGAATTACACCAGAACAGAAACCAAACTCCTGGGGATTTATCTCTGGAATCACAACAGAAGAGAAATCAAACTCCTGGGGATTTCTCTCTGGGTGTTTGGAATTACACCAGAACAGGAATCATCCCCAGGCCATGCCCAGAGCTCCCCTCCTGCCCCACCCAGGTTTGTGCTGTCCAAACCCCGAGCAGTGATAGCAGCACTGATGAGAACCACAAACCCTGGTTCTGGTGCATCCAGAGATGGCTTTACAAAAACACCAAACAGGGCCAGGGTTACCAGGAGAAGCTTCTTGGCTCATCCACCAAACCCTGCCCATCCAGGGGCCCTCACTCCTGCCATTTTATCACTTGTTAATGAACTTCTTATGCAAATGAAGCACCGAGTGGCCCTTCCAGGTGTGATGTCACCCTGTGGGTAGAGGTGCCCCAGGTACTGCACGGAGCAGGATTGGGTCCCTGTGTGATCCCAGCAGGGACTAATAAAACTATTATTTGGAAAAGCTTTGACATATTTAATATTCTTATATAAACTGGAGCATTCCAAATCAGGCCTTTCTGCTCTTTCAATGAGCAAGGAATGCTGTTAGGGAATAATACATTAATAGCTGAGATGCTGCACACACTCTTTTCTGAGGCTGTTTCTGCACCACTTGAATAATTCTGTTGATTTCTCCACTTGAACATCAAATTTGTATTTGAGCCTCTCTCTTAGAAGCTGCTGCCACAGCTGGAGCTGCAGGATGAGTCAAAACAAGAATCTGTGAACACAAGCAGCACAGGAGGGGGGGATTGTGTGCAGGAGTGCTCCTCATCCCTCCCCAAAATTGGGCTCTTCCTTTCTTTGTACTCTGTTTGATTCCCATTTCCCACACTTCCTTCAGATTCCCGTTCTCCTTCAGGGCAGCAGCAGAGAGCTCAGCTGGGACAGGATTTGTGCCGAGCATCAACACAATTTTGGTGTGGCTGGGAAACACAAACCCCATTTTCTCTTTTGGAAAGCAAATACCAGCAGTGGGAGGGATCAGGAGCTGAGAAATTTTGCAAACCCTGAAATTATCAATATAATTACCAAAGAATCCCTCTTCCAAAATGCATTGCTCCCTTCACTCCCTGCACTGCATTCCCTGCACTGTGCAGGGAATGCAGTGCAGGGAGTGCAGTGCAGGGAGTGCAGTGCAGGGAGTGCTGTGCAGAGAATGCAATGCAGGGAATGCTGTGCAGGGAATGCTGTGCAGGGAGTGCTGTGCAGGGAGTGCTGTGCAGGGAGTGCTGTGCAGGGAATGCTGTGCAGGGGGTGCTGTGCAGGGAATGCAGTGCAGGGAATGCTGTGCAGGGAGTGCTGTGCAGGGAGTGCTGTGCAGGGAATGCAGTGCAGGGAATGCTGTGCATGGAGTGCTGTGCAGGGAATGCAGTGCAGGGAATGCTGTGCAGGGAGTGCTGTGCAGGGAGTGCTGTGCAGGGAATGCTGTGCAGGGAATGCAATGCAGGGAATGCTGTGCAGGGAATGCAATGCAGGGAATGCTGTGCATGGAGTGCTGTGCAGAGAATGCAGTGCAGGGAATGCAATGCAGGGAATGCTGTGCAGGGAGTGCTGTGCAGGGAGTGCTGTGCAGGGAGTGCTGTGCAGAGAATGCAGTGCAGGGAATGCAATGCAGGGAATGCAATGCAGGGAATGCTGTGCATGGAGTGCTGTGCAGGGAATGCTGTGCAGGGAGTGCTGTGCAGGGAATGCAGTGCAGGGAATGCAGTGCAGGGAATGCTGTGTATGTAGTGCAGTGCAGGGAATGCAGTGCAGGGAATGCTGTGCAGGGAATGCTGTGCAGGGAATGCTGTGCAGGGAATGCTGTGCAGGGAGTGCTGTGCAGGGAATGCTGTGCAGGGAATGCAATGCAGGGAATGCAGTGCAGGGAATGCTGTGCATGGAGTGCTGTGCAGGGAATGCAGTGCAGGGAATGCAGTGCAGGGAATGCAATGCAGGGAATGCAGTGCAGGGAATGCAGTGCAGGGAATGCTGTGCAGGGAGTGCAGTGCAGGGAATGCTGTGCATGGAGTGCTGTGCAGGGAATGCTGTGCAGGGAATGCAATGCAGGGAATGCAGTGCAGGGAATGCAGTGCAGGGAATGCTGTGCAGGGAATGCAGTGCAGGGAGTGCAGTGCAGGGAATGCTGTGCAGGGAATGCTGTGCATGGAGTGCTGTGCAGGGAATGCAGTGCAGGGAGTGCAGTGCATGGAGAGTTGTGCAGGGAGTGCTGTGCAGGGAATGCTGTGCAGGGAATGCTGTGCAGGGAGTGCTGTGCAGGGAGTGCTGGAGATCCCACACACATGTTTTGGATGAAGGCTGGTCACGTGCAGCTGGTGCTTACAACGTTTTACATGGGTGTGGATTATCCGTCTGTCATGTTGGGTATTAAGTCACCCTGCATTACTCCGCATTCCCTCTGAGCTCAGGGATGTATGGAAAAGCAGGGGAGCACTCTCCCCACCCAGCAAAGGACTCTGTTTTCCCATATTTGCCCTGGAAGAGCACACATTACAATCACTCCACTACATAAAATTATTCCCTTTTATTCCTCACAACAGATCCAGTGTGGTTTAATTAATTTGGGCTGCAGAGGAATGATCAAGCCTTCACCAACAACTTCACCTTTGGGAGACAGTGAGAAACCCTTGTGCTGTGCAGCAGCCAGGGCCAGGACAGCCTTGCTGAGGGAAGTTCTGCATGGAGAGGAAAGTCCCTGTGCCCCTTGCTGCCACCAGGTCCCCTTAGGGACAGCAGTGAGTTCAGAGAAGAAAATGCTGGGCTGGCAGGAAATGTCTTTCTGTGTGAGAGCGGTGAGGGACAGGCAGGGAGGGGACACAGGCTGGTCCCGTGTGAAAAACCTGAGGGAAGCACAAAACAAGGCAGGGCAAACCCAGCCAAGAAGATGGGGCGGTTTTCCATCTCTGTCCCTGCATTCCATGAGGGTCCAAGGGATTCCCAGCACTGGCAGCCAGAGCTGTTCCTGTGTCCTAAGCATCTCCTTTGCAGAAAACATCAGTAACTACAGCACAACAAAAGTCCCTCATTTTTAAAGGTCTCATCCCACTGAAAACTTGCTGGGGTTTGTGACAGCACTTTTACATAAGAAAACAAGAATTCATATTTTCTACATGATGCAGCACCAAAAATCACATTAGCAGAGAGTTGGAGTGAGAAGATCAACATTTATTACGTCCCCATCATACACCTGCTTTTGAGTATGAGCTGGAATATTGGATAAAGAGGTTTAAAATCAAACCTGTCTCAGCTTTGTGCTTGGGGCAAGTTCTTGCAGCGCCAGCACTGCCGGGGTCATGTTAAATTTGCTGTGGGGATCCAAAACACAATTCAAATCATTTGTCTTTTGTGGTTTGGGAGATGGAACTGATACGTGTGGGCATGGGGGAGACTGGGAGCGAGGACATGCTCCAAGGGCTGATCCATCTGGATTCGAGAGCAGGATCTATTCAGGGGGCTCTGTGTGAGCAGCAGGGCTGGCACCCATGACCACCTGTAGATTTTAGTACAAGGCAGGGCCCCTCCCAAGCCCTTTCACCTCCCACTATTTCTAAATCCTAAATCCCACTTGCTCTCAGCAAGATGTGGATTTTACCTGGGGTGTGGATGGCTCAGCTCACTGTGGGTGCTCTGTGGCACAGAAGAGTCCCAGAATCACAGAACATCCTGAGCAGGGAGGGACCCACAGGGATCATCCAGTCCAGCTCCTGGCCCTGCACAGGACATTCTCAAAATCCCACCATGCCCTGAGAGCATTGTCCAAACGCTCCTTGAGCTCTGGAAGGCTGCTGGGCAGGGAAAGCGCTCGTGCTGCAGGTTTTTGTTGCACTGAGCAGCAAGGATTGCACTTTGGCAGCACCTGGATCAGGATTGTGATGCCCAGGCACCACAGCAGGGCCTGGGGGTGACTCTGCCTGGAAAAGACAGCAGGCAGGCAGGGGAGAGTTACCTGCACAAGAAGTGGTGGGCTTTGGTGTCACCAAACATTTTTGGGGCATTTTTTGCAGCAGTATCAGCTCAATATCCAAGCATTTCAAGCCATGACCCCTGAACTCACTGTTTGCAGAAGTTCCTGCAGTTTTGTAGGCACTAACAGGCAAAAGATGCTGGTTTTCTTTGGAAAAACTTCAACCCATCCCGTCCCTCCAGTCCCTGGCTCCCCACCCATCCCACAGCACCTCCCACAGCCCAGCAGGAAAACCACGGGGATTATCCACCAGGAGAGAGGGAGAAACATCCACATCTGTGCCGGGAGAGAAAGCAATAAATAACAAATGAGATCTGATTATGTAACACAATCTTATTTTCAATGTGCAGATGAATGAGGCAATAATAAATCACACCTTGGTGTTTCACCAGCTCAGAGCCAGCTCCAAACTGCAACATCTGGAGTTCTGGCTGAGCTGTCCAAATTCTGCGGGTACCTGGACCCCAAGGTTCCAGAAAAAATCTCAAGTTTTACCTCTCGTGGTTATCACAGAAGTACAGGCACACAGGCTTTAACATCACCTTCCCTGGCCATGTGCAGCCAGGGCAGGATGGCTTAGGAACAATTTCTTTTTAAAGCAGTAGGAGAGTCAAGGAATGGGCTCAGAGAATTGTTCAGTTTGGAACAGCCCTCTGAGGCCATTGAGTCCAGCACTGCCAAGGCCATACTGACCATGTCCCCAAGTGCCACATGCCCAGGGCTGATAAATCCCTCCAGGGCTGGGCACTCCACCACTGCCCTGGGCAGCTGTGCCAGGCTGGACAGCCCTTTCTGAGAAGAAACTCTCCCAATATCCAACCCTCCTCTCCCCTGGCCCATCCTGAGGCTGCTCCCTCTCCTCCTGTCCCTGTCAGGGAGTTGTGCAGAGCCACAGGCTCCAGCCCCAGAGCTGTGCCAAGGGATGGGGTGGCTGTGTGGGCATCCTCTGCTCCGGGAGAGATCTCTCCTCTCCGCCCGGGAGAGATGCCCCCAGTCGCCACCCGGAGCACGGTTCACTGTTTCAGGCCGTCTGATCTTTGATCACCTGTTTGCCCCTTTTGGCCAAACCGGGTGAAAAGAGTTTGCTAAAACAGCAGCGGCTAAAACTGGGCACAGCCGGCAGAGCCGGGACGTGCTCGAGAAGCAGAGGCTGCTAAAACAAGGGAAGCAAACGAGGGCCGGGGTTTGGTTCTCGTGGCTCCGTGGGCTCCGCGGCAGATCCACACCCGGGAGCAGCCGCAGCATCAGCGGGTCCGGGCTGGAGCCGCAGCTCCGCAGAGTTTGGGATTCACGGCTCGGCAGCGCTGGAACAGCAACTGCTCCATCTGGTGGGAGCGGCTCTGACCGCCATGGGATGCGGGATGCGGGATGGGATGAGGGATGCGGGATGGGATGCAGGATGTGATGTGGGATGCGGGATATGATGGGGGATGTGGGATGTGATGAGGGATGCGGGATGTGATGAGGGATGAGGGATGCAGGATGGGATGCAGGATGGGATGCAGGATGGGATGAGGGATGCAGGATGGGATGAGGGATGCAGGATGGGATGAGGGATGCGGGATGAGGGATGCAGGATGGGATGCAGGATATGATGAGGGATGCAGGATGGGATGCAGGATGGGATGAGGGATGCAGGATGGGATGCAGGATGGGATGAGGGATGCAGGATGGGATGCAGGATATGATGAGGGATGCAGGATGGGATGAGGGATGCAGGATGTGATGCAGGATGGGATGAGGGATGCAGGATGGGATGCAGGATATGATGAGTCATGCGGGATGTGATGAGGGATGGGGGATGCGGGCTCGCAGCTCCCCCAGCAGAGCAGTGGCGATGCCCCGGCCAGTCCTGGTCAGTCCCTGCACCCTGGGGCTCCCAGTATCCCAAGGAATCCCAGCTGGAATCAGCAGTCCCAAAAAGCCAGATCTGAGCTGGGCCGGCTGCTCTCGGGTTATAAACAAATCACTTAAAAGAAAGGGGATTTGGATCAGGTGTGAGGGGAAATCCTTCCTGGGAGGGTAGGGAGGTGCTCAGTTGCCCGGCTGTGGGTGTTGGATGTGTGATGGGAGACATGGCCCAAGCCTGGCCCCGTGGCCAGGGGCTCACAGGGGTTTCTGTGCTGTCCAAAGTGCCTGATGGATATGGAGACACCCAGACATGATGTGGGAAGAAGAAGGGAAGAAATACTTCCCTGCTTTCTAAGCATGGCATTTTTGTACCTCAGCAAATTGGCGTCGCTACCACCGGCAGTCCTTACTTTAAAATATGGGCATTTCTCTGCTGGAAATGCTTTCCTGCACTATTTCCTTGACCTGAAAGCTGGGAGTGTCAATACATCAGCGCTGAAGTCTGCTGAGTGCCTAGAAATAAGGGGAAATCATCTCCAAAATGAGTGCCCACCAGGCTCTGTCAGCTCTGCCAGCACGGAGCAGCTCTTTGCAACTTTGATTTACTGGCAATTGTTGGAAAAGGAGCAAGCAAGGAATGAAAACCCAATATTTCCATTACCGTTTACTTAATAAAAAAATATTGTAGGGAAGTCAGACATCATAAAACGCCCATCCTCGCTCTGTATTTACAGGGTCATCCAATAACTTGAGCCAGACCAGTAATCAATTTTAAAAAGCCCTTTGCAATTGAAGGCACAGACAAGTGAGTGCTCCATATCAATATTCCCAGAGCAGAGCAGAGCAGAGCAGCAGCCACGCTGCCCTGGATCACCCCAAACACGCCAGGCTCAGTTAGAGCCCTCAGAGGGATGAGGTGGCTCACAGGGAGCACTGCAGGGGGAGGCTCCATTGCCAAGGAGCCTTTTGGAACACCGAGAAATTCCTTTTCCAATGTGCCAAGAGCTCTTGTGCATTGTCCACTCACAGAACACCTTCTCTCCTCACGTGGAGGGGATTTTTACCATCAAGCTCTGGCATTCTGGCCAATCCACAGGGCAGAGGTGCTGCAAGAAAAGAGCAGCTCTGAGGAGGTGGTTCCTCCTCTCCCCCTGCCTTGGCTGCTTCTGGTCCTTCCCATTCTCACAGGATCACAGAATGGTTTGGGGTGGGAGGGACCTCAAAGATCACCTGGTTCTGGCCCCATGGGCTGGTGGCTTTAGGGCTGGCTCGTGTCCAGCCACGTCCAGCTCAGAGCTGAGGCTCTGCTCGGGGCAGCTCTGCAGGTTCAGCTTCCTCAGAGTCGCTTGGGGCCACATCTCCAAGAACTCCTTTAAGAGGAGAAACCTCAGGCTGCTGCTGAAGGAATCAAAGCTCAGTTCCCGGTGAGGGCCATTCCCTCTGGATGTGTTCCCACCCTGGAAAGCAGAAGAACAAGGGTTGGGCTCCAGGCAGAGCAGATGGACCAAAGCAAGAGCACACAATCCTTTTCCTTCCTGTCATCTGCAGCCCCCCTCCCAAGACATTTTGAGATAAAATGTGCTCTTTCAAGAGTTGCTCATTCTGAGGCTGGTGGAGAACAGTCCCTGAATCCCCAGGGAGCAGCAGAAGTTCCAGGGAGCAGGAGGGGCCCTGCTGGAAAGTCAAAGCAGCGTTTCTGCCAGAGTCACCCGGCATCTCTCATTTCCCAGTCCGTGGTTTAATCTATTTTAATGATTATCAATACTGATGGTGAGTGTAATCACCTTGTCTGATACAATTGCTAGAATCTAAAAGTCAACTTGATTTTAATGGTTTATCATTAGGAGTATTATTTAGTCGGATTAAACTGGTCTTAATTCCTCCGCAGTCGTTATTTAAAAGCTGTTTGGAGCACATTAGGGCGACCCCCCTCATCCTGGAATGAATCAATGCCCTGTCTCCGTCCCATATATTTCCAGCAGCCTCTCACGAGCAGCCACACGATGGACACCGAGGCACTCGAGGCTGTTAATATTCATGAATCCTCCCTGTGCCATTAAAATTCCCTTAACACCCCCCAGCAGGGCTGGGTTTAACTCCCGGCCGGGAAGGGGCTCCTTACCCGGCAGGAGGGCGGGGAAACTCCGCGACTGGGACTTGGAAAAGCTGCAGCAGCTTCCAGGGGACAGGACTGGAGCCTTTGGAGCCTTTGGAGCGAGGCTGCGCTGCCAGGGAGCGTCTGGGTGCATCCCTGTCACCTCCCGGGGCAGGGGACACAGCCCAGCAGCAATCCCAGCTCATCCCAGCTCATCCCAGCTCATCCCAGTTCATCCCAGTTCAGAGCAGGGAACTGGGCTGCTCCAGCACCAATCCCAGTTCATCCCAGTACAGAGCAGGGAACTGGGCTGCTCCAGCAGCAATCCCAGATCATCCCAGTTCATCCCAGTTCATCCCAGTACAGAGCAGGGAACTGGGCTGCTCCAGCAGCAATCCCAGTACATCCCAGTTCATCCCAGTACATCCCAGTACAGAGCAGGGAACTGGGCTGCTCCAGCAGCAATCCCAGTTCATCCCAGTACATCCCAGTTCATCCCAGTTCATCCCAGTACAGAGCAGGGAACTGGGCTGCTCCAGCAGCAATCCCAGTTCATCCCAGTTCAGAGCAGGGTCCCAGGGCTGCTGTCCCAAGGCTCCTGAGCCCAGGGATCGCTGCTCTCCTGACTGCCCAGCCTCTGCAGGGAGCAGGGCCGTGTCCCCCAGCGGCTTTGGGAGTACAGGGCTTGTACCAATGCCCTGTGAGAGCAGCTGTTGTAGCTTGCAGAGGACTCTGAGGAGCTCCTTGGTGGGGGGCAGAGGGGATGGGAGGCTGGAGTGACCCCACACTCGTGCTGAGCCAATTTCCCTTCCCAGGAACACCAGTCTGGGGAGTGGGAACAGCAGGATGGACTTGGGAAAAGCTCACATTCCAGGAGAAAGGCAGAAGGTGCAAATGAAGCAGAGTTTTCTTATTTTAGGCACAGTTTTCTTATTGAACAAGGCATCAAAGCTGGGATGTAACAACCAGGAGTAACTCCGCTCTTGGAGGAGTTAGCTGACAACAACAGGGAACTG